>NW_011353794.1:0-3614 GCF_000735185.1 Notothenia coriiceps | reverse complement strand
TATCAGGTTTGTAGTGACCTTAAAGAGCAACTTCCAGGTTAAAGACACCTATGAATAAAAGTGTAGGAAAATGATGAATACACTAGATTTTCAAAAAAATATACAGAAATATACACTACAGTGACATCTGGCGTCATTTTTGTAAGAAATGTTCACTTCCGCATAAAAAAGCCTCGGCACGTGACCTCCCGCGTGTGAAGTAACATGGGGGAAACAAGGGGGAGAGCGGCTGGTGTAACGTATTAATAAACATGGATCCCAATGCTAGTTTCGACACAGAAGACACAGAAGAAGTTGAACATGAATATTCGAATGCATATGACGGACCACAACCTTATAATTATGAGCCTGCTAGGCGTCCAAGAGACCAGGAGCAGCCAAGGATTAGAAGAAATAACGGCCATCGGAGAGAAATTGAGCTGTGGTGTGAGGAGAACCAGTGGAGAACTGGGCAGCTATCTTGGTGAGTGACCGGCGTTAGCTACAGAATGTTAGCTAACGTCACATCACAACATTGTGAAGTTAGCTATCATATATCAGGCTATAACTAAGTAGCATTGATAATATAGTAACGTTACTGGCAGGACTGTTGATACTGATCCATAACAGAAACTAATACGCAAGTATCAGCCGTAACTCGCATTACCTAATGCAACTCCACACTACGGTGCTGTGTACCGGAGGAGAGACGCGAGATACGGCTGATACTTGACGATCTGGCGGAGAAAGGTTGTGGAGCCTCCGTTGATATGTCGTTGTAAATGGCTTGATGGAAAGCAGGTGTGTAGTCGGGGAGGGTGCACAGCTGATTGCAGCAGGTGAGCGGAGGTTGAGCCGAGGGAGTGACAGCCACCACGCACACACAAACAACACAGACAGGGGGAAACAAACAAACACAAAGGAGACGGCTGGAGCAGTACAGCCACCACAGCGTTACCTAATGCAACTCCACACTATGTCTTACGGTGCCGTGTAACGGAGGGGAGAGAGAGAGAGCAGCGAAGGGGGGGGGGAGAGAGAAGTAATACGGTTTCCTGATAAAGCTGTGGAGAGTATGTGCTGCAGGGAGGTGGATGCACAACGCACCCAGGAACGAACGCTAGCTCCGGTCCTTTTTACTGTGGACTCGATGTCCTGACAGGCTGGTATTTGTGCAACCTCCACAAACACAATACTGCACCATGATTACAAATGGTGAAATACAATGTAAAACTACCGAAAAATACCAGCTCACTAAAACACAACCGCTCAACTCAACGCAATACTAACTATACCCGCGGTCAGAGAGCGGAGATGTTTACCCTTTGTGATGTAATATGACGCGTTTGACATATGACCTTAAAAAAAAGCCGTTTTTAAGAGCAGAGCTCAAAATTGCTCCTTTCCCTCAGAATTCCTGCCCTTATGTCTCGTAAAACATATCAAATCCTACATTCACTTTTTTAATTGTAATTCTCAAGCAAGTTTAAGCATAAATGTAGAAAAAAAAAGGGAGTAGAGGAGTGGTGCATTGTGGGAGAACTTAGGGAGGTTGAAACCATTGGAGCTGCTGCATTCTGGATGGGCAGAAAAAGTCGGATGGCACTCTCAGGTAGACCAGCCAGGAGGGAGTTACATTAGTCCAGGCGCCAGATTACAAGGGTCTGGACCAAGACCTGCATTGTCTTCTGGGACAGAAGGGGACAGTAGAGGACAGTAGGGGACAGAAGGGGACAGAGGTGTTCAGAGTGTATCTGCAGGATCTGGTTTTAGCAGAGATGTTAGCAGTGAAGTTCAGCTGGTCGTCCAGGGTAACGCCCAGGTTCCTTCCTGTCTGAGTCGAGGAAATAACAGAGGGGCCACCGTAATAGAAAGATCATGGAATGGAGAGATCTTACCTGGGATTTAGGTTGAACTTCAACAGTGTGAAGACATCCACAGTGAGATGTCAGCCAAAAAGTTAAGAGATGCGTGCGACCACCATCGTTTCAGACCGGGGAAAAGACAGAATTAGTTGAGTCATCTGTGTTAAATGTTAAATTAGCATCTCATTAATTTGACTTAAAAAATGTAAATAGTATTTCAAATGGTTTTTTTAAATCATCCGCTCATGTCTCTCCCATAGGCGGATTTTGCGGGGGGGGGGTGGCATGCTGAAATATGTTACAGCATTACTACATCTAAAACTGTTCCAATACAAATATTTTGTATATCAATATTTTAATAAGGTAGGACACTGGTTAATAATATTGTATTATGTTTAAGTATTTTTTGGGTCAGAAATAGGCTTCTATAGGTAAGGATACAGAGCAGTGGAATCTTTAGCCATGTCAATTAGTGTACTTCCTCCCTCCATCATAAAGCATCCTCACTGATAGAGTCGCAGTGCTAATGTTGTGAGGCAGCTCCGCAGTCGTTCTCACTTCAAACAAGATCTTAACCATGTTCTATGTATGATGCACGGCGGGTCTGCTCAAAGACTTTCAGATTTATTATTAAGTGAATGAAGAAGTACCTGGGTGAATCAAAGTTTATTTAAATGTGCACTGGTGTCTGGGTCTGGTCTGAGCCCACAGTACATAAATCCAAGTTTGATCTGCTGACATTTTATAAGTCTAATAAAAAGCAGAGCAAGCACCAACTTTATTTCATAACATCCTATTTACACTGTTTTGGATATTATATCTCTCAGTTATGAACAGATAATATTATTCAACAAAGTAATGAAAATTTGTGAGTTTCAGTGTAGCATCACATGTGGAACACCAGTTCTATAAGTAAATAATCAAAATACCTATTGCACTACGGCAACTACAGCATTCATGTCATATTGGAGTTTTCATTATGACTATTTTGGAATGGCCAATAGCATTTTCTGTCAATCCTGGTATATTACCATCATGAAAATTGAAAATATTTCAGTGCCAGCTTTTTGGTACTAGGCGGTCTTTTACATGGAGACCCTGCTTTGTTTTTCAAATGAACTTTGTGTACTTTGTAGTACAATACAAATCTCATCAGAACCCAAGCTCGGAAAAGTGTGAAGATGTGTTTGTGTGATTTGGGTAAACTGACCTTTTACTGACCAATGGTTGTGTACTGAATGTTTCCTGCTGTGCTGAACAGTTTTGAATGCAGTTTGACTCAGCCCCTCTGCACTAACTCCAATAGAAATGTGCTGCTGGGTAGGGTTCTCCCTGTCAACACAGTGAAATTGAATGCCACTTGTGATCAGCTGCGCTCAGTAAACACACGTTACATGCTGTCGCTCCCACCTCCAGCTTTCCTTTCTTCTTCTCAACCACCTCTTCCTCAGCACTCCCGATCCATCATGAAGGCTCAGAATCAGCCAATTAGGAGAGACGGTGACGCTCCCGCCCCCCCCCTCCGACTCTTTGTTTCTTTGGAAGACAAGGCACAAAAGGCTCCCTCTCAAACATAGTACTGCACAAAAGGATCATACTTCCATAATTGGCTGTCTCAGTTGACGTTCAAAAGACGGCCTATTCTCCTCAGATTGGAGGCAATAAACAATACAGCATGAATAAAACATTGATCACAATTATTCATGTCAGGGAAATAAACAAATGATTGCCTTTTGTAAATATTTTATCCGCTGTGTCTTCCTGCCACGG
>NW_011353793.1:0-4779 GCF_000735185.1 Notothenia coriiceps | reverse complement strand
TCATGTCACTAGTGGACCGAAAGGGCATTTCTTCAGCTGATAAACTTTGCCATTTAAAGAAACCTGTCAGTGGCCCTGCTCACAATTGCCTTGAAGGAACATTCTATCGAAATTATGAACAGCCGTAGATGCATGGAATAAGCTCAATCAACGCTTTGGGCAGCCATTTGTGATCCAAAGAGCTCTCAGGGAGAAGCTGTCAAAATGGCAGAAAATACAACCCAAAGACGCTGAAGGGATAAGAACATTCTCTGACTTCCTAAATGCCTGCCTGCAAAGCATGCCCCATGTGAAGGGTCTAGAAATTCGAAATGACTGCGAAGAAAACCAAAAGCTAATCCAGAGAATTCCTGATTGGCTAGCAGCACGTTGGAATCGCCAGGTTACAATCGCTCTCATGGAAGGTAAAGAGTTTCCCACCTTTGAGGATTTCACTCACTTTGTGTCATTAGAGTCAGAGATAGCATGCAACCCAGTCACTTCTCTACATGCTCTCTACTCATCCAACTCATATGACAAAAGAGGCATTAAGGAAACAAGGGGAAATAAAGCAAATGTCTTCAGCACGCAAACTGCCATAAACAGTGAGAAACCAAGGCCCCCCTGCATGTGGTGCAAAGATGATAAGCATCAACTGCCCAAGTGTACAACCTTCATGGAAAAGTCCCTGGAGGACCAACGAACATATGTAAAAGATAATAAGCTGTGTTACGGCTGGATGAAGCAAGGTCATGGTGCAAAGGAATGTCGTCACCGCCACACTTGTGATATATGTCAGAGAAGGCACCCTACCTGTCTCCACGATGAGAACTTCAGAAGACGTGGAAATCAAGAAAGATCTGTTTTCACTGTGAAAACAGCTCTTAATAGTGAAAATGAAACCAAAGCAGCTACGGTACTCAACATCACTGGAGGCATTCAGACAGACAGCACTTCCATGATCATTCCTGTGTGGGTGTCCTCAGCTAAAAACCCATCCAAAGAACAGCTTGTCTATGCATTATTAGATACTCAAAGTGACAGTACCTTCATAGACCAAGAGGTAAGCAAAGAACTACAAGCCGTCACCTATCCTGTGTGTAGGAGCCGCATTTAAGTTTATTTTGTTTTGATTTATTTGGAACCTTAATTAATGCATTTTTCTGTTTCAGTAAGAGATGTGCTTTGCTCAGGTGAAGGGGGCGGGGCTAAGGCTTTAAGTTGGAGGTGCGGTGTGTGACGGGAGAGCAGCAGGCAGCAGCAATACCATCATTGACACGCAGACGCAACCTTATGCTTAGTCAAATACAGATTATTAGGATCTGCTGTTTAAGTTTATGTTAAATATTGCTTTCGTATTTTGTTTATGTTTTACTGGAAATAAACCTTGAAAAGCAACCGAAACGTCCAGTGGATTGTGTACTGCGAGTCTGACACTGCTTCCGAGGCCCAAGCTCTACATGTGGCCAAGAACAATAACTTTTGAGGTGAAGGTTACAAGGCAAACCTTTTGGGATTTTGGCCACGACAATTATCATGGTTCATTTTGCTAGCAATGGTCTGGACACAGTCCCTCTAAAACACTGAGGGAATGTTTTTTTAAATTGTTCTTCCCCGACTAATACCGGATATTTCTAAGTGAGTTTGGAAATCAGAGCTTGCATAACACAGTCCCCTCATATAAACACTCAAAGTTCATGTAGCTGGATGAACTTTGGCATGCTATGACTCGAATCAGGCCGGGTGGGAGTCCCTTTGCTCCCTTCTCTTTTGTCCTAGAGGAGAGTTGACCAGGCTTGCCAGGAAGGACAATGAATCCCAGAGAAATGATATCACAAAGGGACCAACAGCCAAAAACTGTCCCCAAGTGCACTGAGTCAGTCAAGTGAGTCAAAGGAAATTGAGAGCAGAGGGCATTTATCTTCCTCGAGTTGCTCTTTTTTGATATGGAGACAGTGTGCATTCATCTGGGAATATTATATAAACAAAGACGGTTATATTGAGGTAGTTTGCCTTAAAAAAGGCCCTATTGTGATTGTTTGGGGTTTTCCTTTTCCTAAAGCGTTTTAGTTGTTTGTGCATGTATGTCCGGAACGTGGTGACGTCAATAATAATAATACATTTTATTTGTAAAGCACCTTTCATTGCTAAAAGTAATCCCAAAGTGCTGCAAGAGGCGTAATAGAAAAAAAAGAAACACAAGTTTAATCAGAGGCTGATCCATCTTTTCCAAATACCACGGCAGTTTGAAAAAACATGTTTAATCTGAGATACAACTCAAGTCTTTGACTTACTTACTTAAGATGCCTTTTTCAAAAAACAAGCCCTATATCTCACTTCATTTTTACTTCTACCAATAACCAACCAAGGCAAGCCCCGCCCACTTTATTATTTGTGTTCGTTTTAACCAATAATCTCTCAGAGGGGCGTGGCCAGCAGCAGCCCATTAGCATTTAAACCTACAGACACAGAATCAGCACTTTTGGCTGAAACAGGGGATTATGGGTAATGCAATGATCTGTTTGGTGTTTGGAGCCAAACAATTCAGAGACATGTTTTGTATATATCTGAGCCCTATAATATATTGATGACAAACAGTATAATAGAGGACCTTTAAGACGTTTAGTTTATATCAAGTGTAAGACAAATATACAAATATATGGCACAGCCCTCAACTTTAAAAAATCATACACTTTAGTTTGCTTTTTTGTTGTTTATTTAGTTTTTAAGGTTACTGTATAGTTACAGTTGGTGTAAATGCTTGTCTTTAGCATCCTTTTTTAATGCTAAATTATTTCTTAAGTATACTTAATTTTCTGTATCCTTATATATTTATTTGTTTACCTACTTTGCCACCGATTTTTTTTAGATTGTTTCTGTTCGCACCACCAGATACCAAAGCAATTTCCTTGTATGTGTAAACGTGCCTGGCAATAAATTTGATTCTGATTCTGATTTCCAGTTTTCACTGTGTTCGGAGGGCTCATTATTAATAACTACTTCCTGTCCTCATGTGTTTTAGGGTAGATGAACGGCCTGGATTCACCGTTGTTGAGCCAAGACTACGAGAGTTTTATTACGATATTGCACAGTGATTCTTCACGTGGAAGTTGATGCAAAGCTGTGGTTGATGAGGAAAAACTGCATTTAATCCTGATTATGTCTGGAGGTGGATATGAGTTATAAATGCTGTCTGTAAGATATTGACTCGAGGAATATCATTATGCAAATCACGTTTATTTTATTACTTCTCTTGTTCCTTCCTGAATGTAAACAATATGGAGGTTCTAATAAACATTATGCAAGTCTCACTGATTTATGAACATTGATGTCTCAGCTAACAGCTAAATAACACAACAAAATACTTGTATTTTTGTCAGTGAATGTCGATGATTTCCTGAATGAAGGTCTGATATACTCTGTAGTCACTTATTAATTACTCCATGAATGCCTGTCAGTATTTTACAATATATGAAAAAAGGTAGTGTCCTGGAAATGGATTTATTGACAATAAAAAGACATGTAACGGTAGAGTTGCGTCCAAAAAAGGACAGAGCTTTTGTTCCACTTTGAAACACTGATGGGGAACAGGTAGATATGTCAGGATACATCCGATAATAACGTGGTTTATGGAAATGTCATGATAAGCTTAAGTTCAGAACAACCTAAGGAATACCAAGATGGATCTGGGTCACATCTGCCAACAACCAGAATAACTTGCAAACAAAATCCGAAACAAATTTCTAATACAAAAGAAGAATTGTGATAATGAAAAGTGACATTATTCAACTCAATGTTATGGATCACTATGGGTGCCTCTCTGCCTCTGAGGTAATTGTAAAACTTAAACATTTCTATAAGAAATTAGAAATTAGTTGCAAATAAGTGGAGTTTTGCACCAACAGCCATTGATTTAGTAACATGTGAAACACCTTCTGTCCTGAGAGCTGCAGCAGTGTACAGTATGAACCTGAATCATGTCTTAAACAAATTGTGTTATTTGGGATGCTTTTTGTTGCCAAATTATGGCTTTAAAAAAAAAGATTGCTGAGCATTGTTTCTTCAAATGTAAATATAACTTGTACAATCCCCGCTTTCGGACATGTTTGTGGTGCGTTTGTTGGTTTTCAAGGTGAGTCTATGCACATGTTTACAGTAGCAAGTCATCAACAGCCTCAATAAAGAAACAGCCTTATTTAAATGTGCATGCTCCAGGTTTAATGAAGGTTTAGAGCAGGGGTGGGGAACCTCCGGCCCCCGGGCCGTATACGGCCCGCGAGACCATTTGGCACGGCCCTCGAGGTGATTTATGAACACACGCAAAAAAGAAAAAAATGAAAGAAATCTAGACCGCAAAAAAATGAAACAAGCGAGTGCCTGTTTTTCCTGGCCAAGGTCAGGGTCCTTGAACACAACACGGGCCTAACGTGTCATCACGTGGTAATTATCTCTCGTCTGACAGAGGTGTAGTGCTGACGGAGAGCACCAGAACACCGCTCCGGCACTTCCAACAATGGCAATAGCCTACCCATAAGGAGCCGTACACATGCCGCAGTTGTTGCGTGGCTGTGTCTTTAGTTGAAAGCCCAGTGGCGATCTGTTCATCTGTCATACTGATCATACAGTCAATAACTTAGTTGTTATTAGCATCTGGTTAGCTAGCTATGCTAACGAATATAAGAAGCTTTTTCTACAACCACTGAGGTAAAGGCACACCTTTATATGATCATTATAGTTATTATAAAAAATAAGATAATAAAGTAAACTGGTATAAAATACTATATGACAGTAAAATAAAGT
>NW_011353792.1:0-3631 GCF_000735185.1 Notothenia coriiceps | reverse complement strand
CGGGACAGCCAATGACATCGAGGGAACTGCACAGCTCATTTACATACACACACACACAACAGAGTTAATAGCACCAGGAAGCCAGCAGCTGTTACAGATGTCTAAAAGGGATGCGCTTAGTAACGCTTAGTAACATAAGGCAATGTGTCAAATCACATAAACCTGTGGAGATTAAAGAGGCTGTAGGTAAGGAACTAAAGCCCAAGAAAGCTTCAGGTCAACACAAAGAATGACACTCCTCACAGCTCCGCCTCAGCAGGTATCTGGGGAGGAGTTATCGACAGGCCAGAAGTCTGACTTCTGTCTCAGACTCCCGTTTGGTCAGATTAGTTTTAGAATTTCTCACTTTGATTTGAGAATGGCTACTGCTGGGGTGTGTTAAACATTATGAGTGTCTTTTGGGAAGTTTAATACAGTTTAATAATGTTTATGGTGTTATTTAAACATTTTTTTATATTATATAATACTTATTTTTGCATTTTTTTCGTGTCTATTGGTAGTATGTTTCGTGCCTGCACCACGTTTTTTTGTCCGGTCGGGTCTTTGAAGACCAGAAGCTGTGTGGTTCATAAAAACATGTTCTTACTCAATATCTTACCCTAAGCCAAACCCTTTTATTTTAAATTGTATAATGTCTGAGTTTTTTTGCCGTCCGCGAGGAAAAGAAATGGGGCTAGAAATGGGAACACTGAAATCTGTATTTAAAAAGAAAAAATTCCTTTTAAATTGTTAATATTCGGTGCAGGCACGAAACATACTACCAATATAAATACATTGCTTCTAAAATTGTTCTGTGTCAGAAGACTGAAACCGGTGTTTTTTGTTATCTTTTTGTCCTTCTAATTCATTATTATTGACATTGCTCTTAAAATCGTTCTGTGTGAAACGAAAAAAATGCGAAAATCGTGTTGGTGAACACGAATCAATAGATTACTTTCGTGACTATAACACGAAATGCCGTGAGACTGGGTTGTCATATGACATGTGTCAATAAATGCTCTTTAAACAAAATGAAGTCTCTCCTGATTGAAATACAAATCACTTGCTTGTAGACAACATCTGACATGAATCTACACAATTTGTACAGCAGGGGGGTCTACACACATTAACACCACTTTGTAATCTTGGTTCGGTAAAAAGCTAACGTTATTGTATGAAGAAACTTGCATGGCTGCGCATCACCACTGCTAAGGTAAGTGTGGACTTATTAGCATCCGCCGTTTTTATGACACATAATAGCTTCGGACATTCATAAGTGGAGTATTTACTGCTGATTTTATGTTATGGAACAAAACATGGAAATCTCTTCAGCTTGTGATAAAAAACTGTTTTTAACCTTGTTGTACGGCGACCTTGAGTGCCTTGAAAGGCGCCTTATAAAATAAATGCATTATTATTATTATTATTATTATAACCACAGACCTAGTATCATCATTAACACGTTAAAGCTTAGGACTCATTCCTGCACCATTATATTCAGTACAGCTCTGATTTGCGCCTCCAATCTATAGCAACTGACCACCACCCATGAGGCTGAGGCTCATGGGCGGTGTGATATTAACAGCCATCTGCCAGGCCAAACCGACAGAAACAACATGATTTCTCTCTCGATTATCTCTCTGCTTTACCAGAGTCTTTAACTACTTTAGTTAACCTTGTATAGGCACAGTATTTATTGCTTAAACTCTGGACAAAATTGATAAACAAAATTAAATAGGAAAAAGCTACACTCATTAAAGGGCCTCATTTGATTTAAGCTTGCATTGCCCTGCACCACCTGCTCAAAGATATCCTCTAGTTAACCATTCCACCCACCTTGGCTGTCACAGGTCCATTCGGAGCCAGACAAAGACCAAACAGGTGCCGGTGTAAGTTAATGGACTACCACCTGACGATATCGCATTGTAAATGGCTTTTCACAGTTCCCAGCTTCGTGCTGGAATGAAACTAGAGGCCAGATACTGAACAAAACGTGATTCATCTGGAGGCATTGTAGTTGCCATTTCCACCTCGGATGCAGTGGACATGTGCTTTGTTCTGCAACTGTAACATTCCCATAAAACATGGCTTCACGTTGTCCTTCTTTTAATCCCATACGAAAATGTATTCATGACAGCGAATCTTTTGTTGCAGAATGATATACTATCACAAGATTCCCAAAAAGAAGTTAATATTTCAGAGATCTTCTTTGCAGGGCTGGCCACATGAGGATTAAATAGAAAAGCAACTTTTAACTTCCCCACTCCCAGCAAAAGATTAATGTCCAAGACATCAACGTTAGAAAAATTACAAAGTGGACTGTTGAAGATTTTCTCGCCAGAAGATAATAAGACAGAGCTGAATCATTAACTTCCTGTTTCCTCTGACATCACAGGGCTCTGCATACTTGAAGATAAAGTGGCTTGCCGGGAGGCCAGAGCCTTTTAAGAACCAGGGAGTAGAAGGGAGAAAAAGAAAAAACGCTTGTTCTTGTAAGACAGTGTTGTTTCTCAAAAGAGTATGAGAGAGAGAAACATAAGAATATACAGAATCTTCTAATGGGAAATAAATATGATCTCTGTCGTTGTGATGTTTGTGCCTCGCTCAGTTTAAAACTTTCTGTCTGATATCTTCACAAACTTTTCCCTTTAAATCTCTTCCATGTTCAATGAACCCAACAACTTGTCACAATTATAATGTTGTTTATATACAGTATATGCACACAATGTCAGCCTGTGTTCTTCAAGACATGCTGCTGTAAGACAGCCTTTTTAGCCTGCGTTTTATATCTTGTATTTTAAAAATGGATGATGCTGCTTAAAAGACGCCAAGAGAAATAGAGAGGATAAATAAAGTGTTGACTTGAATGTTGTGCGACAACAAGCTGGCTTTGTAATGATGCAAAAGAACAGCAGCTGTGAAGCAGGGAACACAAGAAGAAACAGGAAAAAACTTCTTCTTCTTCTTTAAGTCAGTGAAAGAAAAAACAGAAAGAAAATGCAGGTCGTCCATTTTTGCCGTACCTTTTTGAACACTACAGATAGCTTGGCCCTGAAATAAAAGCCAGTCACAAATAAAGCAATGGTAAATAATGCAAGCCTTTATTTCTTATTTCTGCTGTTCAACATTGTTCATTTGTACATTTCCATTTTGTGTGCGTGTTCCATATTTATTTTTTCTATTATAAAGTAAATGTATTTACAAATTAAGATCAGATCTTCCTCAAAGAAAATATCAGCAGTTTTCTACATAAAAGAATAAACTTTCCTCACTTTACAATGCACTTTGCTCCACCTAAAGCATGCCAGAGGCACAACTTGTTTTGTATCAGACACTTTTCTTCTCTTTGTTCTTGCTTTAACTGTGGAGGGAAATAACTGCTGGCATTTGAAAGAAGTGGATTAATATGAAGAGAGTCCACAGCAACACTGCTTAGGTCGGCCTTGGTCAAGCCCTTTTGACCCCCCCAGCCTGGAGGAATGTAAAGGGAGTTGACAGGGGACTCTGCCCGCCTCACGAGTGCCTATTTTCGGACACTTTTTTTCACTTTCCCCCCTATTTTCCCCGGTTTTATTATTATTATTATTTTTGGCTATTTCACACGGTTTCTACCGGGGACATTGTCCGTCATCCATATATTAACGGATTTTTA
>NW_011353791.1:0-4348 GCF_000735185.1 Notothenia coriiceps | reverse complement strand
CGAGGAGCTACCTGGCTATTCCAGCCACAAGCACCCCGAGTGAGAGGGTTTTTTCCCTGGCAGGCAACACTGTCACCCGAAAGCGGTCAAGCCTCCTTCCCTCACATGTCGATGCATTGGTGTTCAAACCAAAAATATGGAAAGGTGGACGCTATCGTGGAGGACAGCGAATAAAGTGTTGCACAATGCGCTGTTGCGCACTGGATTTACGTGGCATTTATGTAAACAAGAGTTTTTTGCTGTCGATTTTGGTGAGTCCAGTTACTGTTTGTTATTTACTCAGCCATGTAACACAAATTAAAATGCAGTGTTTAATGTTACTGTATGAGTTCCAATAGAAAATACAGTTGTAAACCTCTCTTTGTGTGTCTTTATTATGACGTAACGACTAGTCGACTGCTATTTTGAAAAACGTGTCGACTAGTAAATATTGGTAGTTGTGAAACCCCTATAACACACGTGTACCGAACTGAAGGGCCCGTACCGAATAATTTCGGTACGAATACGTATACCGTTACACCCCTACTACCGAGTTTTGTTTACACTTCGTCTCCGTCTAACTCTCTCATTCAAACGTTAATTAGTCACTCTGGGCTCCTGCTGCTCCCTAGTTGTTGGCGGTGTCAACAGCTGCTTTGGGTGCAGTTTGGTGCGCCCCGAGCTGCTCCTGTCACTTGCATCACTTATCAGCAACTTTAGACATCGTAAAACTATTTTTATCGATACGTTATCGTAGATTATACATTTAACTGACACCAACTATATAATATGTACCTCGTTCATTAAAAAAAAAATGTTATAAGAATTTCATTACAAAACTAAGATATTCTTTAATGACAATCTAGAATGTGGGAAGAGGTGGGACGGCGCCCCTAGCACCCCTATGGGCCGGCCACCACTGGTGGAGATTGTACTGGAGATTGTACTGCTGACCCAAATGTATAAGTATCATGTGTGTGTTGCCAAATAACTTGTGTGTTGCAATATTTGGAAATGCAATAGAAATATCACATTGCTTCTGTTGGTTTTGCCAACTTATGGGTCGTCCTGCAAAAATACGGCATCACCGCACCACTCTATTGTGTAGCTTACCAACTGAGAGCAAGGCTATCAACTGCAACAATTGTCAGATCAGCAGGACTTTCAAGGCCACGGGTGTCACAGGAGAGAGAACTGAGGTATGAGTGGGAGTTCAGTACCTCCATGTCTCCAGCCCCCTGCCACAGGGATGAAAGACATTCATTCACCAACTTCCCAGGAACCCAGCCGAGCATTCCTAACCTTCACGATCGCTCATCTGAGGAGATGGTCCGAGCACCCTTGTGGGTGTTCGTGAGTCTCTTAAAAAAATTAATGTAAATGACCATTTTTCCCTTTTAGCAAAAGTGTAGACTAAAGTGGACACCAAAGGTGCCTCTGAAGTTATGGTCCTTATAAAAGAGGCTGAGGACAGTCATCATTGAACTGGATGACCCCGATGGTGATCACCGACGTCATTACAAAACCTCTGTGAGTGTGGACAGGCCTCATAAAGTAACTGAGACACTTTTATACCGCAATAAATGTAATCTTCCTGCAGGGAATTAACCGTAGATATGTTATATATGTTTTACAGCATTAGAACATCATTTTCATTTGGAGGATATTTTAATGTACAATAATTATGTTTCAAAATGCTACTACTATAGCTCTCAATAAGAACATGTTGCTAATGGTGCACAGCAGATTAGATAAAGGGGTGATTATTAGATCTGGGAGTAAAAACAAACTCCTCCTGGGAAAATGCTGGACCCTGATTGGCAAGAAACAGCAGCTCCTCTAATTCAGTTTAAGGTAATAATTGAATTTAAGATGTGCAGTTCCTGTGCAAACTGGGCTGATTAGATAGATTTGTTGGAGTGAAGATATTCCACACAGTCCAGAATTTAAAACAGGTACAATCAATACAAAAAAACGTAATCAGTAGATCCATTAAACAGGGGGTGGCGAAAACTCAATATCTCTGTCTCTTTCAGCTTTGGTAAACTTTGTGATTCAAATTAGCATTTTTGAGCAATAGGAAACTGTCTAAACATTTACAACCTCAGAGTTAACAGAGGGTCAACGGAGAGTCTAGAATAATAAAGGTATTCTGTTGATTAAAGTACATGAAGGCCTACCCCTTCAGGGCTCGACAGTAACGGTTGCCAGGTTGCCATTGGCAACCATTCAGAAAAAATGTCAACCACTTCTTGGCCTTTGGTTGCCATCAGTGGCAACCAGTTTTTAACATAAAGAAACAAGGACAGCAAACAGAAAAATGTGCACCCCAAAATAGATAAATGTTAATTATTTGTTGTATTAAGAGTGATATTTAATTATTGTTGTGACCAGTCGGAACCTGATACTTAAGTTGCACGTGCATTGGTGTGATTACGGAGCCAGAAAGTGATGCACGTTTACTCGCGTGCGCGGTGCGTCGTGTGTTTGTTTTACAAAAAATGGTGAAGCAAATTAAGTTGTTTGACTGTGTGGGGTAAAAAGTTCGGCCAACCCGTCAACATCTCAAACGAATGTTCAAAGTGATTCAACTGATAAAGCGCAAGTTGAATCCGAACGAAAAGCAAAGAGGAATGTTGTCCATTCACTTCCGGATAAGTTCCTTCAAAATAAGAGTCCCGATCTTATCACTACCAAAATAAAAGTGCAAAGCGAAACTTTACCATAGGAAAATATTGGCATACAAATATAATCACTTCTATAAAAAGGTAACACATTTTAAATATAGTTAGACATATTAAAGGTAATTTACAGCATTAATAATTAATATCTAATTCTTAACTGTGAATGGTTTTCATTTATTTAACATTAGAAATGTATTAGTCTGGCCAATGACAGAACCACAATCCAAGACTTCAATGCTGAAGGGCCAATGGATCTATGGTGGAAATCAGCACAAAGGTCAAGAAAACCCACATTTGAAAGGAAGACAACGGATGACCAAGGAACTAGTGACTTGCTCAATTCCTTTTTGGGGGATCTGTGAAGAACATGCAACAGCTGCACTACTGGTGTTTTGTATACGAGCAATTGAGGGTGGACAAGTTTACTACCACTTTAGTTTCAAATAATTGTGTTAATTACTTATTGTAAAGCATTTGAACATTCTTTTGTGTCACATGTTCATTATTAAATTGATGTATAACTGTATAGTATCTTAATTATTTAAAATATAAGGTGACTAAAAATGGCAACCGTATTTTCAGTTTTGGCAACCAAAAGCTGATGCCTGGTTGCCAGCCTGGCAACCACTTTTAAAAGTTAGCGTTGAGCCCTGCCCTTTAATAAAAAGGTGCAAGAGAGTCAATGGCATGGTGCAAAACTCTTCCATTTGGAGAAACGCGCTGCACAAACACAAATGTGCCAAAACACATGCACATAAGAAACGTCAAGTTGACGAAAAACATGTGCAGCATTTAGGCTACTAAAAGCAATGCAAATACAAAACGCTACAAGAAGCTCAAAACACAACAGAAACGTGGACACTAAAAAGTGACGCACAAAACTGGGACCGGTGAGCTTGTTGACGTTCAGGGATTAAATAGTTTTCCAACAGTCAATAGAAAAGTACATCAAATGTAAGTTTAAGTTGCTTATTTTAACAATGTCATCACATGATTCCTTCCGATATTGTCGCAAGCTAACCCAGCTAACCTAGTCATTTCTAATATACTTACAAACACTGTGGTGAATTCCCATAACCAGTGGCGAGCCGTCAGCGACCTCTAGGCCCTCTGTGAGGGCCTAAGATATTCTACAAAATAATATTTAAAAACATTAAAAATAATAATATATATTTTTTAATATTATTTTTTAGTTATATTTTTCATTAGTTTTACCAAAATAACTTCATTTTATTGTATTTAAAATAACATTTCCAAATAAATAAATCCTTCGAATCTGCCTATTCAGTTTCTGTTGGAATGTGAAGGGTTAAATGAAAGAAGCTCCTTTGGCCGTCTCTGCGAGTTACTGTGAAGACAGGAGCTGATTGGTGGTCCAGCTATGAATTCACAGAGGGCCAGCTATAGTAACTCAACGAGAGTGTAATGTCAAAGCTGTCAGAGGGCCTCGGTATAAAAGTCACGGCTCGCCACTGAAATAAAGAGTTTCTTTCTATCACAAAACCAGGAATAGGAAGTCACGCTTGGAAGCAAATTGTTTCAACCTTTATTAAACATAGCTTGCAAGAGATAAATATTACAAAGTTATTTCCTCCAAAATTAGCTTATTTTTTCAATCAATGCATAATTGTCATTCAACTGGCAGTATTCAAACAGCATTATTTTCTTTTACTTTTTTGAAGACC
>NW_011353790.1:0-3702 GCF_000735185.1 Notothenia coriiceps | reverse complement strand
CCCCGGTAAGATTTTTTTTTAAATGTTGGACTTAAATGCATCAATCTGGTGCATTTTGAGGGGGAAATTAAGAGACTACACCCATATGAAACAACAATGTATACATTTAAATAATCATAAAATCATAAGTACATGGCCATAACCAATAACATACAATATCCAATATGAAAAAACATTGAAACTTGTTTATTTATTTGTTTTTGGTTCATTTATAGTTGTGAGTGTGTCTGGGCTCCTGAATCGGCCTCTCCTGTCTCCCTCCTCTCCCCCCTGCTCCTCTTTGAGGCAACAGCAAAGACTAGTTTTAGCTCTCAACAAGTTTATCTTACCTTTTTTCACCTAGTTAACATTTTGTTTGTATTATTCATGCATATTTTACTAATCACTACCCCCTCAAATGGAAATATGTGTTTACATAAATGGTGACCGAACCGTTTGAGACCCACTGAGATAACTTAAACTAAGTTAACTATCTAAAGACTCAGAGAGTAATTTACCTCACCAGAGCTGTAGTTATCAGCATCTCAGTCTGACAGCAAAGGACTTTCCCTCCACCTTGTTGTTGAAACAGCTCCTTATATCCGTTAGCGCAGCTAGCTAGCACCAGATGCTAACAACAATACACGTAACCGGTGCGCGCGCTTTCTCGCTCGCTCGCGCCACACATACACCAACACACACCCTCCCGAGCTTGAATGACACACAGAGACCAATGGAGGGCATTAGTATGATCTGTATGAAAGTGGCGAAGTCGGCAGGCCACGTCATGTAGACAGCCAGTCACCCTCTGTGAGGCAGAGTCAGACCCACATTTGCGCTGCGTTGCGTTTACAATATATACGTATATTGCCGGCGGCTGAGTACCGGCATTTTACTGAGTACCGGCACCTTGCCGGTACTCAGTAAGAAGTGCCGGTACCACATGGGTAAAAATCAGAAGTGCCGGTACTGCGTACCGGTGAGTACCGGCCCAATTCAAGCACTGTAGCTGTATTAAAGTCCTAGTGGAAACAGTCCTGAGTAAATCTGATTTTGTCAGAAACCGGGAGAAATATGACCCCGGGAGGAAACCGGGAGAGGGCAATGAAATCGGGAGTCTCCCGCGAAAATCGGGAGGGTTGACAAGTGAACGTCATGCTATACTGTAAATGAACTACATCACAGCCACACGACTATGTCACCATGAATAAGTTAAAGGCTCGTGTGACCGATGACATTTACTTTTCTTCTCGAGCCAGTTGTTTGCAGTCAATATTTTTAAGAAATGTTAAAGCTTGACCAGTGGGTCATATTTTATTTCGCAAAACGAAATGTGAAAATCTCTTCAGTTTGTATTAACCCCAGAGCTTATTTCAGACATCTAAGGCAAAAACACATTAAAAAAACGTTGACTTCAAAACAAAGTAACCGGGAGTGCTAAATTGCTGACTAATTTCCATGATAAGGTCTCACTACTTGGCATAAGCCTACATCTTTCCATCTCCAAGGCCACAATTGTATAAAGTTAATTTAGGTTTTAGCTAAAAAACTAAACTAGAGCTCACGTTGATTTCACATTACACCCCAAAGCTCATTAACACATCAAATTAGCAAGAGCAGCTTCCCAAGACATATCTTAATACATAATTTAAGAGGTGCCTCCTAGAGGGACACCACATCTCCAATAAATGAATATCATTTGAAGATAAAGAAGTGTTGTTCCTGTGTTGATCTCACCTGCCGAGTATTACACACAAAGTCTTTGTTCTCATCGCCCCAAACTCTCTGCGCTGCCACCACGAAGACCATCACACGGAACACAAACACCATGGACAGCCAGATCCTCCCAAACGCAGTGGAGTATTTGTTGACTCCACTGATCAGACTCTCCAGCCCCGACCAGTTCATCCCTGCTGCTGTACACTGCACCTGGAACACAGAGGATGAAATGAAAATAGGGTTATTTTTCCAACAGAGACAAAACATGGCTGAATTATTTGTGTAATCAACTTATATCAGTGCTTTTAATTGGTATGCTGACTAAGTCTTTTATTGTCTTGCTATGTTTAGACACATCTTCCCCCAAGCTCACAGATGCAGGTTACATGAAGAGCAGCTGCACCCAAAACTGGCATGTCTGACTCATAACATGAACAGACTTGTTTATCTACCATACAAGCTAATCACATAGATCTGCAAGGAGGGAGGTGACATTAGAAACAGTTTTATCTGTCTGCAGGCTTTTTTCCCAGTACAAAATATGTTTAGAATTGTTAACACTATTAGCCGTAGAAAAAGAGTCATTCATGCTCAGGTGGGAATATGTCTTAGTTAGTGGTTCGTGAGTATATCAATGGACCATCTGTTGGTTTCTTTTGTTTCACCTGTTTTTATTGACATATAGATGTCAGCAAGACAGTGTTGCTACTTTTTGAATGTAGCTTGACAACCCAGCACTTTCTGGTTTACACCACAGGCACATTTTGTAAATGCAAAACTTTTTCAATAGACAAGAAAGTTCACAATTGTTCAACAGGTTGTGGAAATACTCTTATTGTTAGCTTAGCACAAACACTGGAAGCACAGTGAAACAGGTAGGCTCAGTCCAAGCAGTAATATGCTGTTTTTATTCTGACCTGGAACACTTCCTGTATTATACACTGGTTACGTGTCAATTGCTCTTGATATAGTATAGTATTATAGTAGCATAAGTATTTTCATACATAAACGCCAGTGAAACCTCAACATTTGAATGCTTTTACTTTGGTTTAACCTAGCTGCTTCCAGACTTGTTAAAGTATTTGTGCTTAAATGTAAGATGCAGGTCTCCCTTGAAAAAGAGATCAATGATCTCAAGGGATACACCTGGATAAATAAAGGCTTGAAATGAAATGAAATGAACGTTTTTACCCTGATCGAGTCGTGACAATCTTCTAAATCTTAAAGGTGGGGTATGTAAGTTTGAGAAACCGGCTCGATATACACTTTTTGTTATATTCCATGGAATGCTCCTCTTAACATCCCGATAGCAATGAATATCTTTAGTGCTTTGACAAAAGATCCATAAAAAAATGTCATCTGTGGAAGCCGTAGTACTGTAAAAAAAAGCAAGACCAATCATTTGAGCCGGCCCGGCTAAAATAACTGGATGGCCTACCTGCCTGTCAGCTTTCCATCTGAGCACAAACTTATCTCGTGCCCTCATTGGTCATGTGCGCGTTTGTGTGTGTTGGAGGAGGGGCTCTGTAAGGAAGTGGCAGATTTGTTCCGGCTGTGTATTTTCAAATTCTAGCGAACTCGAGCTGGTTTCTTTAAAATTACCTACCCCACCTTTAACGTGTCAAAACAATAAAAAAAGTTTCACCCAAACTTCCTTCGTAATTCCAGAGAGTATTTTAACATGAATTGCATGGCAGTGAAAGTCAAGGAAAGCGAGGAACTGGCACAAGCAGGGGGGCTGTGATGGGTTAGGGGTCAAAGGCCATGGTGAACAGGTGAGTTTTTAATGATGACTTAGTACCAAGTACTGTACTTAAGTACAATTTTGAGGGACCTGTACTTTATTTCAATGTTCCGCTACATGTGTTTAATACCTTTAGTTACTTTACAGATCTGGATTAATGATGTGAAATATAATCAGCTCTTAAATCCAGTTAAATCCTTAGTTCCACCTGGTGTAAATTCACAAGCTACCCTGCAGTATACAAAGTCCAGTGTTTCCCA
>NW_011353789.1:0-2385 GCF_000735185.1 Notothenia coriiceps | reverse complement strand
CATTTTTTAACATCTATTGTCGGTTTATTGCATAACGTCTTCATCTAACAAGGCGAGAAAGCTGTTGGAATCTCACTAACTAAAAAACTCACACAGCGAAGCAGATAATTCCACACTGAGGGAATATGTGTCACACAGACTGCTGTGGGCAGTGTGACTGTACAGAAGCACACACTTACATCAAGTGACTCACTCCCATTACACAGGTACCACTGTAATCATTAATATGCATATGGCAAGTGATTAAATGTGAGGCAGATGAAATGTGACGCACCATAATAAATGGTAATGTTAAAGCACATATTCAAGCTCAATTAATCATTTAGGACTATCACAACATCACTTTTATCAGATGGCTGCAGGAAATCAAAGGAGTGATGAAAAATTAAGATGGTGGAATATGACACTGCTGCGGCACCTGGCCAACCTCCATATTTCCGCCCGAGTTTGAGTCTACATTATACAGTGACGTAAGTGCACCTGGGAGGGGGACTGTGATTCATAATAATTATAGTACAGAAACAAAGCTTTGGTACATGATGACATCAAACCATGTCGGTCACTTTGGGTGGTAAATAGTCACTCTGTGCGCTGGAGTACATTATGGAACAGAAAAAAGGATGATAATAAACTCAAACCACTGTTGTAATGTTCCGTTCGGATGTAAAGAGTATATTTCACTCTCATACAGCAGCAGAGCACCAAGTGCAGAGTAGCTATGTTTGAAAGTACCCTCTAAGCCTATGTAATACAACTTTTAGCAAGCTAAATAGCATACATTTTCTGACTATCAACTGAAGCTTTTGTTGATTTTTTTAAATGATCTTCAGAGGCATCTGTTACATTATCATCCACACTGACCATCTGTTGAGACTAACCGGTTCGTTAATTACAGCGGCGAGCCGTCAGGGCCTAAGATATTCAAAAAGATTATATTTGAAAACATAAAAAAATAAAATAAAATAGTTATATTTTTCATTAGTTTTACCAAAATAACTTGATTTAATTGTAAATCCTTCGAATCTGCCTGTTCAGTTTCTGTTGGAATGTGAAGGGTTAAATGCCGTCCTGCGAGTTATATGAAGACGGGAGAGCTTGTTGGTCCCTCTGTAGATTCACAGAGGGCCCGCTATAGTAACTCAATGACAGTACAATTGACCAATCATATCTTCCCTCTAAATGGGTGGGCTTTATTTTCGTGGAATTTATGACAAGTTCCGCCCGCTGTGAAGTTTATGCATGTGTATAAAGGAACTGAATTCCAAAAAAAGTCACCGGAAACAGACGTAGGCCTATAAGGGACATTTTGAGCATCATTGCGATACACACCCACTGAACTGATTACCCAGATCCTTAGCTAGAAGCTCGGTGATTGGATTGTTTAGCCGCAATGCACATTGGGATATGGTGTTAATGCGATCTGAAATCCGAAAAACATTTCAGAGTTTAGGATGGCCGAAGATACTACACTACCCATAATCCTCAGCTATCGTTTGGGACTACAGTCTTTTTAATCTTCAAACTCTGGAATTGGATGTTGGAGTGGCAGTGCGCCAAGGTTACGCCGAGCGTCAAGGTCTTTGAAATGGAACGAAACCACGGCAGACTATTCAAAACTGGACTCGAACGCCGCCCGAGAACTACACATGCTGGCTATTGTGTTTCGCAACATGTTCTCTATTCCTACTGGGAATTGTAGTTTTAAAAGACGTTTTTGTTTTTCCCAAAATTAGAAGTTGACAGTATTAAACTGTGTACAGCCCTGGAGGTTTAGGCGATAGAAAACAAATTGGTGTGTACAAATGTAAAACATGTAATTACTAAATGGGTGAAAATCGCTTGTATCCATAATGTCCAGCATTAATATAAACCCACATGACAGCTCATTGTTACTTTGTAATTCTACTCCACTACATTTCGGAGGATAACCTGGTATTTTTACTCCACTACATTTATTTTAGATACTTTGCAGATTCTGATTAATGATGTGAAATATAAACAACCCTTAAATCAGACTTTAGTTACACCTGAGTAAAATTCAGGGAAGGTGATTGTCAAGTGCCAACAATCAGGAGAGATAGATAGTTGGTGCTTGAGAAGACTAAACATTTATCTGCAGATCTCTATAAAGTATATTCATTACTCGTTATTCTCTACTAGTAGTTAATTAAAGACTGTATATAATTGTTATTTTGCACATCCCTTTCAAGATTTCAAGATTTTCAAAGGTTTATTGACATATTATACACAACTACGGTGTAGTTATGCAATGAATGATTAACTTGGGTCGTAGATTCCTGAACAGTGCATTACAAGACATCGATTAATATGTTTACCTCCACCATTAAGCTGTCAAATTCTGCACATTTCTTATACTATCTACAT
>NW_011353788.1:0-8385 GCF_000735185.1 Notothenia coriiceps | reverse complement strand
TGTTTTTAAGTTAGATTTAAATAAACTGCAGGTGTTTTGTTCTCTAATCTTTACTGGGATTGAGTTCCACTGTTGTGCAGCTTTAAAAGAAAAAGAAGATTGGCTGAATGAACTCTTCCTTAATGGAACAACGCAGTCTCCTCTTGTTGCAGCTCTTGTTGACCTAGTTACAGGTGTGCGTATGGTGATAAAATGTCTGAGCGGAGGTGAGGTAAGGCCGTGTATTATTTTGTACATGAGGCAAGCATTTGCATATCTCATTACATTTTCCCAGCTCAACAAGTTATATTTTGTGAGTATTGGGCAATGATGAGAATAAACTGATTTCTTATCTACTATTTTAAGTGTTTGTTTGTACAATGATTCCCCGTGTTTAAGAGTGGTTGTACAGGCATGTGACCAGGTTGTTAAGCAGTAGGTGATATGAGATAGAACCATAGAGTACATGTACAGGAGAGCCGCCTCTGTTGACATGCAGTTCCTGGTAAACCCCAAATTGAACAGACTGAATTTGACCCTGTTGCAAATCTTTTTCACCTGAGCCTTAAAATTGAGTCTTGAATCAATTAAGACCCCCAGGTATTTGTACTGTGAGACCACCTGTAGCCTCTCCCCGGACACAAACACATCTGGCTCAACGCAGGAGGACTTGGTTTTGGTGAAGAACATACATACAGTTTTAGTGACATTTAGTTGCAGACAGCATTGCTCCAACCAAGCTGTTACATGAACCATCTTGTTCGTCAGTTCATTAGCCACTTGTGTCAGACTGCCTCCGTGAACATAAATTACAGTATCATCAGCATACATTTGGATGTTTGTGTCAGGACATATCGATGGTAAGTCGTTTATATACAAAGAAAATAACAATGGACCCAGAATTGACCCTTGTGGGACACCTGTGGACAGCTGGAGGTTAGATGATTGATTATTCTGTACTCTGACATACTGAGAACGGTTGAACAAATATGATTCTATCCATTTAAATGTTAGTGTGGAGAAGTTAATGCTGGATAGCTTAGATATGAGTTTCATATGTATTTACAGAAATTGAAAACTTTATATGACTCCGTTTTGCCAATGTTTTATAAACTCAGTTCTCAATCCAGCAGAAATTCAGCATATTAGGGAGAGTTTGAGTCTAAAACCTGAGAGATAAAGATAGGAACAGGAGGGGGAAATCTATCTCTTCTTGAAATAGATCTGAAGGTTTGACTCATGACCTTACCCACCCCTCAATTTCACAGTAAAACAAGATGACCCCACTACACACAGTTCTATCACACACATATGCAGATGCAAAAAAGTAAACATTTCAAAAAAGATTGAGCTCTTACATTTTTTTATCCCTCCAAACAAATGCAGTATAGTTGATATTTTAGCACTGGAGACTGGATTTTCTTCTAAAATGGATGCACCTTTTTATTGGTAAAACATTTTTAAGGATGTACTTGCAAAAACGTTCAAGAATTCAAGAAATATATTTGAGCTCTAATTCCAGGCAGTGGATCAGTTTGTACACATCTCTTGTGTAGAGAAGAGACCCCCAGTTTTGAGTTGTTTCAGCCATAAAACAGCGTCTGCTGTTGAGCTCAGATAACCTCAGTGCCCCTCTGTAAAAACTCTGACCCCTCAGTAACCTCCCTGCCTCAAGGGTCACTCTGTTTTCCTGATCAGGTCAAAGGCCTGCTGAAACTGGACCGACTGGTCAATTTAGATGTTACAACTTCCACTTCCTTCCTCCTAAGCTGGTGGACACATGCTATAGCTCTGGGCCGAAATTATTAGTTAAATAATGTTCAACAACTTTGAAATGCGCTTCTTGTTTGAATAATCTTCCCAGAGAAATTGTCAAAACATCTCATGTTCCAGCTTGCCAAATTTGAAGATGTGTTGCCTTCTCAGGTCATAGCCTATATAAATATACATTTAATATATTTGGGTTTTGAACTCTCATAAAGAAAACCAAGCAATCCTTTGATTAATTAATAAAATGATGTTAGTATCAATCGATAATAAAACATATTTGTTTAATTGGCAAATCACAAACTTAATAACAGATACACTTTCAGGGTGATATATCATGTATATATTGTGTACACTATTCATCTGTAGTGCTTCCCCTTAATCAACATTTCGTTTGTGTTCATTAAGTTCCTTTCAACAAAGTCCCATTATAGACTTAACTCAGTGAGTTAGGGTCCACTCATGTTGTTTGGAAACCATCCGTCCAGCCATCAGCATACCAAGACTGTTTACCCTCCATCCAATAACTGCTTAACCAGCAATTAAAAGCTACTCATTGACTCTGTAGAGCAGGCTGATGACCATTAAGATCCTCATCCATCCCACTTGACTTGCAGTGAAGGAAGATATAAAGGAAACAAACAACATCACTGTGTCTTGTTTTAGTATTTAACCATAGGCAATAACCATAGCAGTTTTAAATACAATTTTAATCATGGTAAATATAACCTCTCTCATTCATGGCAGCTGGTTAAATATAATAAATCCACCATTGTATATCTAAATATTCATGTCTATATAGATTGTTCTTTGGCATGTGTCAATATAGGGCGACAGATGCTGCTCTCTTTGTGTCCGTGTGTCATGACGGGGCCGTTGTCACATTGATAAATGCATATATGAGGGATAATTCCTGCCGTGCCACATGTGCCATTAATATTAAACAGCCCCATAATAAATGATGGGTCTTATGCTCATATCTTTGGACATCATTTCTATTATTATGTTAACAGTCCAACAAAGAAAAGAAAATGAGCTGTCAGACAAACAGTTAAGCAGACGAGCGGATTGTCAAGATCAAACAGGAGGTTCAATTATGCCTAAAGTTAGACATAAAAGTGTTCCTTATAAATAATTCTACTTGGATTTGTTGAGCTGTCACAGAAAATTGTACTTCTGTGCAATCTTAAATCACTGGACATCTCCTCCACAGTGTTAAGGACTAATAGAATATAATAGGCATAGCTTTACTTTAACAGTCCAATAACATATTATTGGATCTCAAATGTCTTGCACATAAAGGCTTAAAACATATGTTAATTTAAATTGTAAACCACCAGCTTAACATTTTTTTTTATTATTTGGCCCTAAATCCATGATTTTTAATTTATTTTATGCAAAAATTGCGCTAAAGGCATGCTTTCAAATGTTATATTTGAGAAAAACTGTATTACCTTTCAGTTAAAGGGATGCAATATAAAACACCAATGGTTATTTGCTTGATAAGAAACAAAATATCCTTTATCCCACCGTATCTTCAACAGCCTGTATAAAAGAAACGTGGGTTTCACATGCAGACAGTGGACGTGATAAAATGCTGCAACCACATGTTTCATATTGTATTACTTCTGAAATATCTCTGACATCACAAACGAGGAGCTCCGCCTATATGGGCAACTCTCCACCTATCAGGAGGAGAGAGTCACGGCCATTGCCGTTCGAAAGCGCTGGAGACGCTGTAGTACACATGCCCAGCCTGTAGGTTTGCGCTGTAGTCTGCCACAAAAGCAGCGAAGAAGACTTCTCACAGATTTAGCCCTTGCAAAAACAGGGCTAAAAAAGAGCAAATCGAGCTAAATGAGGCATGGCTAAAATGCATGATCTGTTTGTTATTCTTTTTTGCAACTTTGCAGACATGTTTTATATAGGTATGGCCCTACAATATATTATTCAAATATAGCATGATAGGTCCACTTTAAATATCTACTTCAACAAAACTTTTAGCTTGGGGGCATCCTCGACCTACTTCCTGCCAGGGCATGAGATAGAGAGGCTCATCAGGCAGTCTGGCAGTGAAACATTTATTTTTAAGCTGCTTTCTCTCCCAGCAGCCTGATAGAATGTAAAGAGCAGGCGGTTTCCCCCTGAGGTTTGGCCCATGTTGTAGAGGAGAAGGCTACTAGTGTTACACACAGTCAGAAGAGGAAGAGTCAGTTTACCAACTTGTGTTACATGCACTGACACACACTTTCGCACTGCTTTGATTTATAAACCATATGTTGTTTTTTTATTATCCTTCTTGCTATTATTGAAGGAATAGATTGACATTTTTGTGTTTTCAAGAAAGTGTTTTCTTGACGAAGTTTAGATAACAAGGTCAATACCACAATGCCTGTATATGACGCTACAGCTAGCAGCCTCACCCAGGTTAGCTGCAGTATACAAATCAGTAAAATAAAGCTAGTTCCCAAAGGGGTTGTTGGATTTTTACCAACAATAATGCATAAAGTTTGACAGGGATTATAAAAAAACATAAAGGTAAAACACAAACAACACACAAACCAGCACCTCTAAAGCGCACAAATAAATAGGTTATATTTTATTTGTTCAATTCATATAAAGACACTCTCCCAAGATATTCACTGCTACTGGACAATCCTTATTTCAGTGCATAAAAAACAAAACGTTTGTAAGGATCAGAAAAAGGGAGAATTAACATGTTTTAGGGATACTCTTGGTAGATATGATTTTGATAGTGCCAGACCAGCTGCTTCTTCCTTTACTATGCCAAGCAGAGCTAACAAGTTGCTCTGGTATTTTCTAATTTAATGGACACACATGACTGGTAACAGTGTCTTCATCTTACTCTCAGCAAAACAAATAAACAGAATGTGGAACTATTCCTTCAATTTGGTAATGTTTATATTCATACTTGGCTTTCAACGGTAAATACAATCTCTGATCATCTTTGCTGTATTTCCTTGTGCAGTATTTGTAAAACTCATTAACTTACATATTCCGGTCATTGCTTCTTGCAGTATGACTTAAAAATATAATCAAATTTGACCAGGAGCTAGCTTGCCATTAAAGCTGCTCAAACAGTGTCTCCAGTCGTCTGCTCGGCTCCTATCTCTAATGTTGACTCTGTTATGAAAACAAACAGTAATTTGGAAACACGATTCTGTAATTGAACCTCAAGGGACCGTGCTCAAGAGTTCAGAGCAGCTCAGAGGTGTTGCAGGCACAAGGTAAAGCACAGAGTTTAATAACTTTGAATACAACACCTTAGATGCTTTGGCAACATACACGTTTTCAAAAGAACATTTTAAAATAAGTCAAAACTGTATTTAGTTGTCTACCAGGCACCATAAAAACACTGATCATGTCTCAGCAGAGCCCGTCTTAAAGGTATTTTTAACCTTCATTCTTGCTGGTTTCTCTATGTGTTGTTTTAGTTTTGCAGGGTGTTTTAATTATTTTATTTTATTTCTTGCAAATGTGACTTCCTACACCAACACCAAGCAGATTACAGCTTCATATTTAATCACTTATCAGTGTTTCCCCTAGGTTTACTGCTTTGGGGGGGTGCTGCCTGAGCAACGCGAAGCTACGCTTTGCTCCCACAATGCAGTTTGGCGAAGCGTGGCGTCACCCCATTCAAAGTGAATGGGCAGAAGCGTTGAAGCTTCAACGCACACCGCCGTGTGTAGGGGCCGTTACACAAAAAGACTACAACTTGGATGTATAATAAGAACGACGGACTACTGTGAACTCATCTACAGACTCTGCACCGTGCTCTGATGCTGTTGTTTTATGCTTTATGAACGTGGACAACAGAGAAACATATTCTTCATGACCAAAGTTGGAATTGAAATAAAAAAGGAAAGTGAAATTTATGCTCGTCACCCTCTCCCTCCGGTCCACATTAATACAAATGATCCCAATACGTATGATTGTATGAATTGTATGAAAATATCATAAAATAAATACAAATGTATTTATTATAAACGTTAGTCCTTAACATCTATCACTGTGTATATCACCATTAAAACATATTTAAAAAGTTGAACAACCCCCACACAGCTCAGTAAAGACTTTGAAATGTTGACTTTATTTGATCATTTCAGTAAAAAACTAGCGTTCAAATTTCTTTTTTTGATTATAATACTGATGAACGTTCAAGACAAGGCACTTTGGCAACTTACCACATATGTTTTTAAATGCTTAATAAGCACCGTAGCTTTCATGATATCATTTCTCGGTCATAATCAGTTGTTTCCGTGAACGGCCGACTGTTGTGTGATGGCAAATGCTGCGGCTGCAAGGCATTGTGGGGCAACATTTTCTCCTCTCCTTTCGGTAAAGGGAGGTCCAGTGTTTCCTAAGCTAAAGGAGGTTATAAAGGAAGTTTGAAACTTCCTTTCCTATCATTCTAGAGAATTCGAACGGCACTTATCATGGCTGTCACTGAGGGACTTCCGGGTCATTTCACTCCGTTATGAAGGTTCCTAAGCTAAATGGACTATTCGACTTCAGCCTTTGTCTCTATGGTCGCTCATAGGCATCACAGACTTTCATCCTGCTGTGGTTTAATGTTAGGTAGTGGAAGAGTCACAGGAAAGTACTTTCACCTCAATGATACTTGTTAGCTTTACGTGTTCGACCAGACAGTCACCTCACCTCAGGTCAGCCGGCACCAGACGCCAATAACTCCCAGAGGCTCCAAGCCTTTCCAGATCTGTGTGTGTGTGTGTGTGTGTGTGTGTGCATGTGCGTGTGTGTGTGTGTTTGTTTGTGTGTAGTGGGGAGCAGTAAATCACTGGAAGATAGATGAGCAACAGGTGGGGAAACACTAAGCAGTGAAACTGGCAGTAGAAGAGGTAGGAATGAAAAGTCAGGAGGAAGTAGTGGAGAATTGGGAATCCGGTAATAATTGCGAGGAGAAACAGAAGGAAGATAAATGAGAACACATGGAGAGAGATGTAGAAATCTAAGGTTGACAACAAAAACCGGCTAGATGTATGAGAACCTGTATGACAGTTTAGTAAAGAGGAGGATCAGAACCTGTTTTCATGGCAGAGATTAATAGAAACAGCAAAGAGTCTCATAACCTAAATAGATATGTGCTATGATTGTTATTTATTTGATCCAATTACATGTTGATTTTGATCACGATACCAATAACATTTCGGACTATAACTGAACCTCTTACTTTATGTTAAGAGCTGAATGATGTGATATTTCTGCCACTACCACAATAAAAATAAATTTCCAAAATCCAAGCAAAACATTGACAAAAAGAGTACAAGTGAGACACAGAGTCACAGAAGCAGTGTTCAATGTACTGGATATGTGCAAATAGCTTAAGCTAATTTCCAACACTATCGTCAATTGATGGAAATGTCTTGTTCCAAAATTATTAAATTGACATTGCAGTTTAAAATCTTGACATAAAACTGCCCACAAATGCTGATTTATTTCTGCTTCAGTATAATCTGAAAAACTGTGTCACAAAAGTGCTGTAAGAGGAAAGTTTCTTGCTATTTCCTTCATACATTTGCTTAACCCAACCCTGAAAGTCTTTCAAGATAATGAGTCTCCTTTGCATATCATTAAAACATAAATGTGTTTGTAATTTTAACTGTTAAGCACCCCTAAAATCGTATTTTCTACTTTCCTCAATCTTTACAAAAAACATTCTATTGCTGATGTAATTTAAAAGAGATAATAGTACATCCCTTTTCACACATGTTTTTTTTTTCTGCAAGATCTTTAAACTTTCCCCTCTTAGTTACTTTATTACACTGTCCGGAATGGAAGCAATTTGGCTCAAGGCACAAGACATGTGATGCATCCTCGTTTTTATCAAGGTGTCTTTTTAGATTCCTGCAAAAATGTTTTGACAACCAAAATATACTTTCTTTCCTTCTTAGGTCATCCAATTGTTCTCCCTCCTGCGTCCCTCCTGCCCTCACCATGAGCTCCAGGTTGGTGAACAGGAAAGGAGATCCTCAGTACCGCCGGCACTTCCTGACAGACAACAGCACCTTTCATGGTAAATATAACATGGACAGAATATAATCAACAGCATGCTCCCTCTTATAACTGTACATCATGGCAGTGAACAGTAGAGGGAGACTCGTCTCCACGATTGAGCCTCAAACACTCAGGCATTTCAATTGCAGTTGTAATAGTGTTGTGAAATCATCAAATCTTATAACTGCTCACTGTTACGGCCAGAGATGGGGTCGTTACTAAAATAAAATAAAAACTTGTTGCTTTACAGGCAGATCACGCAGACTGCGGCGCACCTACAGTGTAAGCGCGCCACAGTTTTGCCTCTGCGAGACTCCACTTGCACCCCCAATTACTATTGCAATAAGGAAGACATAACACAAGTCTTTCTTTTTATATGCTCTTTAATAAAATAGGCTACCAGCCTACCACAACAAGCTAACAGTCTGTGAAACGTAAAGAGCATTTCAAGAGAAAAATTGTAATAACGGAAAAAGTGGGCCATATCAATGTGATGTGACACTGGCAAAATAAACAAATACTTTACAAATAAATAACCTTTATAAAACTAACTGTATAAACCTTAGCTATTAGCTTCACCTTAGCATGCGTTCTTTGCAGGTG
>NW_011353787.1:0-1997 GCF_000735185.1 Notothenia coriiceps | reverse complement strand
AATATTTGACTAATATATTACTTAGGTTTACTAATATTTGACTAATATGTGTCCACCAAATATTTGACTAATATTTGTCCACAAAAAAAAAATGATATTCACAATTCCTTTTAGGACTTTTATACAAACATTTTTCAATTTCCGGAAGATTTCACAACCTAAATACCTACTTTTCTATAGATGAACATGATTGTATTCCTCAGTCATATCACTGAGTACAGTATGTGCTCTCTCTGCCGTGAGAAAGCAAAGTGTCCCACGCATTGGACACAGTAAAAATGACAAAAGAAGTAACTAAGTGTAACACACACTGGGCAGCTCTCAGCACCAGATGTGCTTCACAGACGGAAGAAGTAATCAAGAAACGCTATCTGGGGTGTGCCACTCCTGGGAACATATGTGGAGATTGCTGCTTTTCTGGAGCATCAGCGCGTTCGGATGCAAGCCAAGACACAGCCGGTTAAAGTGTGCATCAAAGAGTGCTCTGGCCTTAATGCCTGGCTTAATTTCTACAGTTAATTATCTTAAGATGATGAATTCTCAAAAGAACACAATTCAATTACTATCTTGCAAGATGTAATCATAAAAGAGTACATTAAAAGAATTCCATACTTGCACTTGTAATGAGATGCTAAAGCAAACTGGACCTCTGTGACCGCACAGCGCGAGATAAAAAGACGCACATTCACAGTTACTTCCTGAGCAATTCTCAATAAAACACATCTAATGGGGATTCACCTCTCCCACGCATTGTGAGGCGGCCATAACTATAGATGAGCAGGTGAATTAATGCGCTGTGAAACACCGTCAGAATATTCCACAGTTATCACTCAGTTATATGGTGCCCAGCCACAGCAGCAAAGTGTGTTAATGTTGGGCAAACAGGTATAAAACTGCCTCGTGAACTCAGTCTTTCTCCATTGGATCATTTTTGGGGATTAATGCGTCCGCTTTCACTGAAAAAAACAAATGAATAACAATATAACTGATGTATGACTAAGTTATAGAAAGTACTTTGAAGTCTGAGAAAGGTTACATTGCCTTGTAGCTCATTCTGCTGCATTACAGAGCGTCTCTATGAGGCAGGATTATATAGAGGTGACACTGACAATGCTACTCATCTCAAATCTATTCTTCAGGACTCCTGGAAATCAATTCAAATTCAATGATTAGAGTGAAACAAGGAAAGTGTAATCGAGATGTATTGACCGAACCTTTTGATAGAGGCTACTGTTATACTTTATTTTCTAACTCAGATTACTGCTGTATAACAGATATTATAACTGACTTTATTCACATTATGCTTCCACTGCTCCGAGGCCTCTACGTTGCCTTATAATGGGTTGGTTAGAGCAGTGGTTCCCATGCTGGGGGGCGCCAAAGACCGCAGGGGGGGCGCCAGGCCTCAGATGATTTGAGGCCAAATATCATATTTAGACTTTTTTTTTATTTTTTTTTTTATATAATTGTAACGCAATACATGAGTGTCACTAATAGCCTTGTCTCTACATTACAATAAAATATAAAAAATAATTGATCAATTAATTTGAATACAAATTCAAGTTAGTAGCTATTATAGGCATACAAAGATAGAAATGTATAATTCTTTCTTTAATAGAAATGTTTCTTCTGCCCGTTAAGTGTCCAAACCGGGCTTGTCTGGATAAGCGCATTTTTAAAACATAGTCATTGTCCATGCCGGTTTCAGTTGGATTATTTGTCACAGTTGCTCCGATCAGATCGGTCTCCTCCATTTTGTAGATTATTTAAGACTTTTGAATCCACATAAACACATCGGCAAAATCCGGTTTACTTTGAGCATGTGTTTTAAACAGTTTAATCCCTTTGTGAATTGTTTCCACTTCCGCCGTCCTTTAATTTCTTCATACAGCGGGAATCCAAATGAATGAATCCTGAGTCCAATAACCATCAAAGTCACTCCAATAGTGCTCCTTAATTACGCTTTCATCCTCCTTTAACAAAATACTTCACATTCA
>NW_011353786.1:0-1703 GCF_000735185.1 Notothenia coriiceps | reverse complement strand
CACACACACACACACACACACACACACACACACACACACACACACACACACACACACACACACACACACACACACACACACACACACACACACACACACACACACACACCTGCTCCACCCTCAAAGCCTCATTTACTCCTACCTGATGCTGTGGTGTCACAACAGCCTGTCGGGTTCATTAGCATGGCAGCCATTTGCTCCCGAGGTGGGAAAGAAGGAACGCAGCCTCCCTGTTTCCCCGCCGTTGGGATGGAATATGTTTGCAGCAAACACACACTCCTTATAACGACACACACACACACACACACACACCATTTCAGCTCTCTCTCTTCGTGGCATCTTGCCGCCCCGCTGTGCTGCGAGGCGGCTGGCGAGGCGACGTGTCGCTCCCTCCCTGGGACCCCGCTGAAAAGTCAAGAGTCTAAATGACACGTTGAGATGAAAGACACGGAGTCAAAGAGCGCCGACGTGCACATGGGGTGACATTTCCAAACACCCATGGGAGACGGAGGGGTGGTCTGGTGCTGAGACGTCCTCCTCACCTTCGCTTAATTTACTTGCCTCTCTGTTTACACCCTTTTCTCACCCTTTCTCCCTCGAACACCATTTTTAACTCTGTAGATGTTATGATCATTTTGAGTGTTTTATCATATCAATGCTCTGGTTCTCAAATAACAGTTTTTATAGTAGCCATACGGTCATCCGTCGCAGAGGAGGGATAATGTTGATGTGATTGTTTGTATGTGGTTCAAAATATCAGCATAATTACAAAAAACTATGAGTGGAAGTGGATCTGAATCACGGAGACAGTCAACATTTAAAACCAGTTTTTTTAGAGACATAAGGTGATCTAACTCTTACCCTGCTGCGTTAAAGTGGTTGGGAAATAATTGGAAATATGAGTTTCCGACTGTTCAAATATTAGAGAACACCCCCTCAAGTCGTAACAACTAGGAAACGGCTTTTAATTGTTGTTTCAGTGCTCTTGGCTAAATAATACAATACTACCCTTTAAAGGTCCCATGTCATGCTTTCCTGGTTATTACCCGTCCACTTGTGTGTCATGAAGGTTTCTCTGCATGTAAACGGTCTGCAGAGTCACTAACCCTCAAAGTACACCCTGTAGGGAGTCAAACTCTAACACAGAGAAGACCTGTCTATGCTGCCCCAGAACGCCTCGTTGGACATTTCTCTTTTTCCATTGTTTACTTCTTAGGTATAGTGACGTAACGTAACGGCTCCGCAGATTGGTCCAAAATAACCAATCCGCGGAGCCCTTACGTTTGGACCAATCCGCGGACTTCCTCTCACACACACACACACACACACACACACACACACACACACACACACACACACACACACACACACACTCGGCGGGACGTTGCGAGGCTCACTGGTGTGTGGGGGTTCAGCGTGGAACTCAGCCTGGGCACACACAGAAACTCCCAGCCAGGCTGCGGGTGTGTGTGTGTTCGGGGCTGGGTTTCGCTGTGTCTCGCTGTCTCGCAGACGGCCACTGGGCTCACAGGGGCGGCAGGAGCTCCAACAAGCCGTGTAGGACAGAGAGTGAACACACATACTATACAGAGATGCTGTATGAGAAACCAATGTGAGTTTGGAACATTGAACAATATAAATCTATTCTAGTAGACCTCAACAATGGAATTATGATCAGTAGAAATGGCCATGACATGGGACCT
>NW_011353785.1:0-3018 GCF_000735185.1 Notothenia coriiceps | reverse complement strand
TGATGATGTCTGATTTGGCACTGTTCAGTTGGAGATAGTTTGTTTGCATCCATGCTTTTATTTCTGAGAGACAGTTGGTGAGAGTGGAGTGTGTTGTGGGGGTGATGGTTTTTGTTGAGATATAAAGTTGGATGTCATCGGCGTAGCAGTGAAATTGAAGGTTGTGGCAACCAATTATTTTGCCAAGGGGGAGCATGTAGAGGATGAAGAGGAGGGGGCCAAGCACCGAACCCTGGGGGACGCCTTGGGACAGAGGAGCAGTGGAGGAGGTGCAGTTGTTGATGTTGATAAACTGATGTCTGTCGGTGAATAATGAATGAATTATAACAACATGTATTTCAAGCAAAGTGCCTTACACTGCAGTTTTCAATAGTCATTTGTGTTCTACAGTATGTGGTCTATGAAGTCTAAATTAGTGGGCCGAAGGCATTGCAAGTGGACCGCCAAATAATGTCTTTATTTTTATTTTATTTTTTTCTACAGGCTTAAGACACAAACATGGACACAATAATAACATATAGGAGAGGACATTCCCATCTCAGACAAAGACAAAACAAAAACCGAATAAATAAAGATACAGTCAGTAGGATCACTTCAACATTTCACAAATAGGTTGACAACCAAATACCACCAAATACACAACATGGCAAGCATGTTTATTGTTGCTTTGAATCCACTCTTCGTTAGAGCTGATTATTTCCCATTTCATGGCTTGTGAAAAACCCTCAAAATAAATTGTATTTTCAATCTACTCTTCAAACACCTTAAATTAAGATTACTCCTTGATTGACTTTTAAAAATATGTATTTCAGTCCACGTTTACACGGAGACGGAACGGGTTGTATCCGCTACAGATCTCTATCGTATGGACGGTTCGTTCACACGAGGCCCGCGGAACCGCGGAAACGGAGCCCTCAAACGATAACGGCTCCCAAGGTGGGTAGATCTGCGGACGGAATGCTCTGGGGGGGTCAAACGGCTCTGTGTGTACACCCTATACGCCATAGCCCGCCTCTCCCCAGCTCTCCTGCTCACCCCCGCGTCATTGCTGATGTGTTTCGCCAACAACAACAGTGTTCAGAGTGTTTCGAGCCAGGTCCCTGCCTTTTAAAGCAGGAGCACACGCTCGCCTCGGGGAGGGAGAAAAAGAGAAGCAGAGGCCGCCGAAACAGCCTGCCTCTCCCCACCTCTGCTGCTCACCCCCGCGTCACCGGAGAATAAACAGAAGGGCTCAGAGGTTAACAGGTTGAGCTTAATACATTCATCAAAAGCATATGATGTATTTTTGTTTAATAAATCAGGTGTCCATCTACTTCATTAAAAAAGAAGAAGAAGAAATGTAGCCTAAATATAAACCATAAAGAAAATGTATTCAGTCTACCAATAATATATTCATCTTTATTTCAAAATGTATAGTAACACTAATCCTGATAGTAATCTCTATTTCTTTAAGTAATCTGATTTTATTACTGTAATTTTAATCGAATACAGTTACCTTTTTTTGTATCCTGATTATGTAATCTTGTTACATGTAATCGGTTACTCCCCAAAGCTGTTCATGTGCTCGTGTGTTATTGGCTGCTAATGACCATCACTCTGCCTCTGACTGCAGACATATTGCCGCTAACCACTATCATCCTCTGGTCCTCACCCTCCGCGCCACATATTACAATCAATCACAATAACAGCGGCTCCTCGCTCGCACACACACACACATACAGCGCACAATAATAAACATTGTGGAGCCTGAGGCGGGGTGAAGAGGGGCCTTTAAGTTTGATTTATTTGTTGCTTCTCCCACGACGATTGGGGCTTAATGACATGGGCTGACAAGGTGTGCACTTACCACGCCACACCAAATAATAAGAGACATAGAATTGCAGCCTTCGATCTAATTGACTTAAACCAATTCATTAGATGAATTCATCCCATACAGAAAATTGCTTAGAGGGTTGTTTAAACCCCTCAACAATCACCCATGTTGACTCAGGGAGCAGTGGGAGCTCGTGAAACGCATCCTGGTTAAACTAAAACAAATATGCACAGAGTAATGGGGAACAGGTTTGAATAACACAGGTCAATGTTATGCAAGCTAGCAGCCACTCAGCTCCATCCTGCTGTTCTGCTGTAGGAATACAGAGGGTGCAGGACGGAAGCATGTGAGTTACATCGTACTGAGAACTGCAGGGGAATTCATTGGCAGAACATTATACAGATGTTTTGATGTGTTTTTAAGCCTTGAAAACTATAATCACACAGTATTTTTGTATTGAATAGGTTGTTGGGGATAGCAGAAAACAGATAATAGAAGAGTGACAGTATAACAAAAAATATATTCATCACTGAAATCTCCCACATTCAGACATATTACACATTCAAATGACACATCTATAGAGATCTACAAAATAGAAAAAAAGATAACCATAAATAAACAGCTTGCAGAAAACGTTTTACGTGTACCTCTGTATTACACCACTCAAACTGCACAGGCATCATAGGTGTATAAAAACTTTCATTTATTAACTCACTCTCTAACAGACACAGGCAAGATGTCAGCATCTACAGCAGCAGCGCAACACACTTCTTCTGTTCATTTCTATAATTGAACAATGATGAACAGAAGCATGACCTGCCCCATTGTGACATAAACATGCATGTGCAGGTAGACAACCTTGTGCTCTACAGCCACTGTCAGACTCCCCATAGGCCAACAAGCAATTTATCAAATGAACTAATTTAATTGTAAATAAGTACAAATGTATTCCAATATATCTTAAAATAATTAACACAATAACACAATAGATCAAAGAAGTCATCATATGCTACTACTTTTTGACCATTAAATCCCTAAACAATGCCATTTGTATTGCTAATGTGAATTTTGACTCTTGAAACATTCATTATGGCCACTAAGTCTCATACAGAGGAGGTCAGGTAGGATAGATGGGTGTGTGTGTGTGTGTGTGTGTGTGTGTGTGTGTGTGTGTGTGTGTGTGTGTGTGTGTGTGTGTGTGTGTG
>NW_011353784.1:0-11365 GCF_000735185.1 Notothenia coriiceps | reverse complement strand
ATCTTAGAAAGGCTAAGAGCGACCGCAGGCTGATGTGTTTTAACTACACACACGTGCCCGATTATTCCCCCTTTTATTAGTTTTATGAAGGAGATCTCCGGTCACCAAGGGGCATGGTGTGTTTGTTTGTTGTGTTTATTTCCATTTTATGAAACAGTAAGGTAACTTTGTCGAAAGTCGGGATAACGGACTTCATATAATTTCAACAATAAAGAGAGCAAAAAAAAGCAAACGTTGACTTAGCTCCAAGTGATTTTTAAGATTAGACGTGGAGTCCTTTGATGCAGGCAGTGTATTGGTGGTTGGAAGACACAAGGTACACTGGACCGTGATATTCTTCCCATGGTCTTGTTTAAAATCGAAGTGGTGTCGATATCGCCACGATTTAAACGCAGACTTTTGTTCCTTCATGTTTCCACTGCGCGGACCCGCACATTTTTTTCAAACGTCCCCTTTTTTGGTCCATCTGCGGTTTTGTGCACTGTGATGATTCGGCTGTACCTTTTTAGTAAAGAATATTAAATGTTTCCACCAATAATTCCAATAAGTATTCCAAAATGTATTCACTTCAGGTTTACGAAAGTAACTGTAATCAGATTACTCGTTTTTCAAATGTAACGCGACCTGAATACAGTTACTTGATTTTTGTATTCTGATTACGTAACGCCGTTACATGTACATTGGATTAATCTATGGATTCACCTTCAGCAGCGTTTTTATCGTTTTAATGCCATTGAACACAACTTTTGATCAGAACAACAGCTAAGGTAAGAGGTTTTTGCTCCGTAAAGCTACGTCGTGTGATGTCTGGGTTCGCTTCCCCTGCCGCGGGTTTTGATCGCACAGTGATGTTACTAATACCTCCAGAATCTGTGGAATCTCAGCTTGCTAGCTGATATCTTGTTTGTGCAGATCCGAAAAGTAATAAAGTGTTTCTACCGTGAGTTCTGTGCCAAGTGCGTTAGAATCTTTCGCTTCTTGTGAGACTTGTGTTTGTTTCGTAAAAATGGCTCGTATCGTCAGTTAGCTGAGTTCCTTCCCGTTAAGTGGGTATGACACATTAATAGGTTTTTAAATGTTAAGATGCCCTGAGACACAGAGAAAAAAAACTGCCGCCCCCGGGCTTTTAAAGCTCTGCAAAGCTGAGGGGAGCCTCAGATTCTGGTGATATTTCTCTGTAGGTTCACCCCATGACTGAGCCCGTTCACATCAAATGTGACATATTTGATACATGTTGTTATATGAATAACAAATGAATCTACTAATAAGGGTAAAGGGAGTTTGTGTGCCCTGAGTCTGTACCTTGGTCAACTCTCCGAGGTGGTTGAGCGCTCCCAGGGCGTAGAGCTGCTCCAGCGCCAACACCAGAGTCTCGTGAGGAGGTGGGTCCATGAAGTCAAAGTGAATGAGGTCATTGATGCCTGCAAGCAAAAAGGAATACCTTATTGCACATCCAATAAAATCAGTTTGTTGGTCTCTATGTCCCACCAGAGAGTGGATCCCCCGCTCACCTAGACTCTTCAGCAGCAGGACGACATTTCCCAAGTTGGTCCTCTGAATCTCGGGCACAGTCGATTCCTCCATCTCATGTTTAAAGGCCCAGGCTGTGTAAAGCCTGAAACATTTCCCAGCAGCCACTCTGCCTGCACGGCCTGCTCTCTGGTTGGCTGAAGCCTGAGAGTGAAACAGAGACAGACAGCAGGAGGTGACAAAACGTTTACAGGCACTAATAATTAGCCTTTCTAAAATATCACAGCTTTAGCCTGCGTAAGGGACTTTTGAAAACCTCTCTACACCTCACTTCAACATAGACTCCCTGTTTGTTAAGCTCTAATAAAAACAGTGAGTAGTTACCCGGGAGCAGGGTGTTACGATGAGGGACTCCATGCCCGTGCGGGCGTTGTAACTCTTCTGTTTGCAGAATCCGGGGTCAATGACGTAGATGATGCCATCTATGGTGAGGGAGGTTTCTGCTATATTGGTAGCCACCACCACCTGGGATTGATAGAGAGAGAACACACAGTGCCAAGTGATAAAGTGAGTAAGCAACACTCAAACAAAGCAGGAGGAAGATTAAGTCCAGTTAAACAAAGGGAACAAAGATGTGATAAAGACACCAAGGCTTTAATCTACCGAACAGCACAAGAAAACTAGGAGACTAAGTCTCTAACGGCCCGTCCACACTACAGCTTCGACAGCTTCAAAAACGGTTTCCAACGCGTCTGCCAATTCAGGCGTTTCAGGCTGCAAAAGCTGAACAATGTTCAACTTCTGAAACCGGAGACGCCGGAGTAGCCAGCGTCAGCTAATCAAATCCTGTTTATGCAAATCTGACAGTTCAATCGGCGTGCAAGTTGGGAGAGCCAGACCGCAGTTCATTTCCTCATATTCCAAACGAGAAATTACGGTAGCAAATCACCCGGTTCTTTGACGATCAGTCTCTGTTCACCTACCGGGATACAAACCGGAGGAACCAGGCATGGAGGGAGGTGGCAGAGACAGTGGGTGAAACTGGTAGGTTTTCGCCTGTTTGGGGAGTTTATATATATATTGCTCGCATAAAATCCACGGGGTTTTTTGCTTTGTATGCCGGGGGCGGGACATTCATGTGATTGGTTGTTGGTCGCGGTGCTCGAATAAAATCCCCAAGCTTCAGACACACCCAGCTCCAAGCTTTTTTTGAAGCTACAGTGTGGACGGGCCGTAAAACAAATCCCATTGTACTACAGCAGCCTCTATTGGTAGATAGCATGGACAGAGCTATTGTGTTATTTACATTAAGATATGTTATATGTTTTCATAGTTTACTGACCATTTGTTTCTGCCAAGATGAAATTAATCCTACAGGGATCTACTACACCCAAGTTATGACACAATTACTGGACATAAAATACACACTGTTTTCACACACACATGTAAATATATCTAATATGTATCTATGACCCAATATGTCTATATGTTCCTTTTAATTCATTTCTTATTTTATCATTTTTAATTTGTATCTTTTGAATCTGTGCTGTCCTGTTTTTCATCCTTACCCTGTTGCTGTTAAACTACTGAATTTCCCCACAAGGATTAATAAAAGGTTCATCTTATTCTTATATAATTGCAAAGGGAACTAATAGCAGTTATTGAAGTATTGTTCACAGAAATGAAGACATGGTCTCACCTTGCGGGCTCCAGGCGGGGTGGGGTTGAAGATCTTGGCCTGCATGTCTGACGGCAGGTTGGCGTAGATGGGAAGGACCAGCAGCTCGGCTATCTTAGATCCAAGCCGCCTGCATCTCTCCTGAAGCAGCTCGCAACACGCTTCAATCTCCTCCTGCAAGAAAACACAAGAGGTCGGTATCTCCTTCTTCCTTTTCTTGATACAATCGTTTAGTCAGCAAGAGTTTGTTTGGCCTTTTTCACATCAACCTGATTGAACTGAACTGAACTGGTTAACGCTTGTTGTTCTAAACTGAACCATACAGCACTCTCAGACACACATTATAGTTAGAACCATGTCTTGAATGTGCTAAAGACAAGGAAGCTTATATGTCTGTACAAACAGGCTGAGGAGTTTTGAGGTGAATATATCTTAATGATTAATTCCAAAATCGACCAATAACATACAAAATAGACTCCCAATCTCCCATTACAATCGTTTCCAAAACTTTAAATCTCTTTATAAAAATCTTGATGAACAATACCTGTCCAGTGAGGAAGACCAGACAGTCTCCGGGCGGCTGGGTGACGTGGATCTGAAGCACCGACACCACGCAAGCTTCCAGGTAGTCTGCCTCTGGAGCCTTGACGACACAACACACAGACACGGACATCAACAGGGCAGTGTGATCTTTGCAAGCAGAGATTATATAGTTTCATTTGACCTTGAGGAACTTTGGACATATTTTTCTTTTTGGTGACCCACATAAATATATGTATATATCCTTTATTGAACCAGGTCAAGACTTTTCCAAGAGCGACCTGGCTAAGGAGGGCAGCAAATTAACACAGGCAATACAGGCAGACAAATACAGCTGTAAAACACAAATAAAATGGCACATGAGCCGGTCAATATGCAAAAGAAAAGAAAAATCATTCAAAACTGGCTACATTTAAAACAACTTAAATGTTGGTATATACGAGCACTCACATCTACTAATGGTTTCTTGTTCTCTGTCCTTTAAGACGGACTTGAATTTCCCCATAGTGATAACATCTGAGAGTGATAGAGACTGTACATCTGTCCCTGGCTCTAGTATGATGTCTTTACTCATCACAACCTTATTTATCTATTGTTCATTCATATTTGTAAAAGTAAGAAATATTATAACTAAGAGAAACTATAGAATAAATCGTGTTCTATCATGATAAACTGGTATGAACAAAAGCAGTGATCTGTGAAAATAAAATCTTGATATCATCTTAATCATACTTACTTTTGTGTTAATAAGATAAAGTGGCAATATTTCATACAGTGTTTTATTTCGCTGTCCCTTTTTCATCAAGCAGACAACATTCACTAATTACCAGATATAATGTAATATCATATGTATCAAAAACTAAATGGATATGCTAGTTCCTACTTTGGTGTAGAAGATATCCACGGGGAACCTCCTGCCAGGGATCCTGAAGACAGGCGCGTCGTCAAAGAAGCAGGAGAAGCGCTCGGTGTCCAGAGTGGCGCTCGCCACCAGCACCTTCAGGTCAGGCCTGAAGCGGGCGATGTCTTTGATCAGACCGAACAGGATGTCTGTGTGGAGCGTCCGCTCATGGGCTTCATCTATGATGACTACACTGCAGGGCGAGGGGAGGACCAAACATACAGGTACACTTAGGGATGTCAGTGGAGGGTGTTGATGAAATAAATACTAACTGATATTTCAAAAACGCCTGACCCAAATTAAAAGTTCAATGTGTTTAGTGTGATGAGGTCATGAGAGCAAAATGAATGAAAACCACTATCTTTCAAAGACAAATAATGAAAAATGAATGCTGAAATCAAACCAGGTTAAAAAGGAAAACCTTTTTTTTTTTTAAATGTTTTTGGTTTCGTCAGTGTGGGCATGTGCGGGTGGAGGGAGGGAGGCGGGAGTGTAGTGAGTGTACTGTGATATTACAATATATGAAATGGCATCGATTATTGAACACTATAATGAAATAAAAAGACTTGTAAAAAAAAAAAAATAAGGAAAACCTGATGAGAAGATATGTATCTCCTTTTTTGCATTACCTGTAGCTGGCCAAGTCAGGCTCAGTGAGAAACTCTCGGAGCAGCATGCCGTCTGTCATGTACTTGAGAATTGTCCTCTCTGATGTGCAGTCCTCAAAACGAATACTGTAACCCACCTGGATGAAGAAACAAAAACATAAAAACACTGATAATACAAAACGGCCAAACGTTTTTAAAAACTAGTAATACACAAAAACATGAATTATAGTGAATCCAAAATGATTTCCTTTAGCCAAATCCACAAATAATTAAAAGTGTTTAAAAGACAAATGGGATCAGCATGATAGTGTGCAAAGCTCACCTCGTTACCCAGCTTAACGCTCATTTCCTGAGCCACTCTAGCAGCCACTGACATGGCTGCCACTCTGCGAGGCTGAGTACATCCGATCTTCATGCCTCCTTGTGTGTAGCCCTGAGAGAGGAACAATGATGGGTAGCATCAGTACAGACTTGGATTTGTTTATATTCTTAACTTCTTCATTACTATGTTGACTTGTATCTCATGTTATTGCCTTTGAGTGGACTTCTGTTATGTATTCTGGTCATGTTTCTCACTCCCATAACTCCCACAACCCATCAGAGACTGCACTGACCTCATCACCTTCAAAAACCTCACCTCTTCAATCTGGCTTTTAATGTGTAATTGTTTTAGTATTATTTGACTTTAACTTTAACTACCGTAATTTTCGGACTATAAGCCGCGCCTTTTTCCCTATTTTTCGACGCTGCGGTTTATATAACGGTGCGGCTAATCTATGGATTTTTACAGCTAACGGCCAACACCTTTAACTCTATGGGCTCTATGGCCGGTCCGCGGACCCCCACCTTTAAGCGGCGGGTTCCAGCAGGAAAAGCTGGAGGCCGGAAAAGAGTGAGACAGGTAGCGCGCAAAAGTAAAAGTGGAACCGAGAGTGGTATGCCGCTGCTGCGGCTTATATTCAGGTGCGGCTTATAGTCCGAAAATTACGGTATATATTTATTTGTTGTTCCTTTCTCTTCACTATATCTGTAAAGCGTATTTGAGCACCTGTAAAAGCGCTAACAAGTTAAATCTATTATTATTATTTTCCTACAAGTAACATGGTTAATAACCGAGTGTATCATGATGCTGTGAAACATTAGGAACTGCACTCACATGTTCCAGGAGGTACTGCGGGATCTGGGTGGTCTTGCCAGAGCCCGTCTCCCCCTCAATGACCAGGATCTGGTGCTCTTGGATGGCAGCCAGCAGGTCCTCTCTGTAGGGGAAGATGGGCAGGCTGCGTCTGACCTCCTGCATCGACTGTTTCTTCATCTCCGCCTGGGACAGAGCTATGGCCTCCTCTTCCTAAACACAACATAGTCACATAAAAAAGGCCTACTTCAGATCTCTGGCATTATCTATTTCACAGTTTTTTGTTTTAACGTTAAACTCACAGACCAGACTGGTGTCCCACATCTTACCACCAGGTGTCGCAGACAGTAGACTAGGCAGCTAATCCAAAGTGAAACAATTAGACGAAGGGAGCCCATGTTGCAGGGATTATAACTGTGCTCTTATTCCGGTTGCCATTTTTTCAACGCTTAAAAAACCGTTATACTCAAATCTAATCTCATCAGAACGTAACTGTTTAATTTAACCAAAAATACTGTTGTCATGGTGTTGCCTTTGCTCCAACACATCAGTGCAATATCACAATTCTGTGAAGAGCCTTCTATGAAAATTACTCGACCGGTTTGCACACTAAACAATTATTAAAATCGATGCATCCAAACCAGGAATATTCCGTGTCAAAAAACTGTGCTTGGGTAATTGGGCTTACTAATAAATCTGTTATGCTAGTAGACACAAATATACCCTCAAGCTTTTAGCCTCAAGCAGTGACATCAAGAACAACCGACTGGACAAATACTAGCCCAATTGATTTAATCGCAACAAAAATGGAGCTTTCGAAAGAATAACCAAGAAGTATCAAAAGAAACGCACCTCTTCAGTGCGAGTTCCCTTCATGGTGATAGCAGTGCTGACGAAGTCGATCATCTCGTCCTCCTCCAGGATCAGCTGGTACTTCTCTTGCTCCAGCCTCATCCCTTGCTCTCTCTCCCTCTTGGCCCCGAAGCTGAGGGAGGCCGTCTTCAGCCTCTCCTCCTCCCAGCGGCCCTGCTCTCCTCCCATCTCCATGGGATGCTCCTCCAGCTCCAGGTCCCTCTGTGGCACCTCCTAAACAATCAAACCACATACGCACACTTTAGTAGCTGACCGTTTGCGCACATTGTCTCAGAGTGTCACATCCCTCGTTCCCACCTTGTTTCTCTTCTCTTCCGGCATGTAGTATCTGTTCTTCCTCTCATCCTGTTCCTTGGCGCCAGCCTTCTTGTAATCTTTAGCCAGGTCTCGGAGGTTGCGTTTGTATTCCAACTCCTTCCTCTCCCTCTCAGTCAGCTCGTCTGTATGGAAAAGGTACTCGTCGTCATGGATCTCTGCCTCCAAATCTTCCAGCTTCTCTGCCTCCCTCTTCTTTAGGTAATCCCAGCGAGAGCGCTTCCTCAACTCTGGCAACTAGAGAGAAACGCAGGAACGGGTGGATCAGAAACTATAGTACATAGTTAGATATTTAACAACTTTTTTAATTCTCTCAAACCATATATTAAGGGTAAAGTAATTAAGAAGAATACATGTGACCATGACATATTATGCTGCTTATCAATATAACATTTGAAACTCGTCAGTCTACCATGTTATTCTGGTCGTCTTCAGCCATTTTCAGCCTCTTCTGAGCTTCCTCATACGCCTGGAGAAAAACAAACAAAAGGTGAAGATGTTAAGCTGCTTGATACATTGAGCTGTATTTGATCAAATGCCTGTGATGTGTTGAAAATGTTCTTGTCTCCCACCTTCTTGTCAGTCCTCTCTGTTATGTTGCGGGTCTTGTCCTTGTCTTTCAGCTTCACTCGCTCTGCAAATGCATCTCGCGCTTCAATGTCCTGCTGTCGCTCTCTTTCTTCCTTCTCCCACTCTTCTTCTTCTTCATCGTCGTTGTTCTTGAGAGACTTCTGATCCCCTTGGCTTCAATTGCCCGCGATATTAGAAACAACATGCATTAGTCATCAGTTATATAAAGCACCCCAGTATTACAAGTACCCAAAGTTAACCTTAGTAGTCCCTGGATAAAAAAATATTTGTAATTTGCTACTCTTTTCTTCATTTGTTTACATCCAATTACTCACCATCTCTCATTGTGTTCTTCTTACAGGTTTTTTTTTTTTTTAACAGGTTAGGTTAGGTTTAACAGGTTTTTTTTTTTTTTTTAACAGGTTACAATCAGGTTTAAATATTGCCACGGTAAGTCGATTCTTAATGTTAATATAGGTGGGACTGTGTAAACAGTTTTTTCTCTGGTTGGAAACAGTTTAAAAAAGAAAAAAAGAATATCTGAATTACCGTTTAGGTGCTTCCTCCTCACTTGAAGACTCACTCTCTTTCTTTTGTCTGATGTGCTTCCTCCTGTTCCCTTTGTCTTTGCTTTTCTTTTTTCCTTTCTCTTTCTCTTTCTCAACCACAACTTCTCCATCACTGTCGCTGTCCTCCAGTAATGTGTATGTCCGATTCTTCTTGTCCATTTCAATGGCTTCCCGTTCCATCGCCCGGGCTGGTTTCTCCACAACCTGTTTGCGAGGAATCTATAACAAGCATGGTGAAAGATTGTTAGAGGTTTTATTCCACCAAAACCATACTGAACTACAACAACTATGGAACTATGTATGTTTTGGCAAAAAGTCTAAACTCAATTAAACTCTTACTCACACTTGTAATACAATCATGCATCCCAATGTGCTTCATATAGCAAGAATAGAACGGCACGGACAAAAAAGAAGAATAAAAACCCCATCAATAATAGAGCTTTTCCATACCTTGTCAAAAAGCTCTTTCGCAAAGGCAACCACACTCGGTTCAATGTCAATCGTGCCCGTCTTCTCCAGTCGCTCCACAAAGTCTTCAGAACTGGAGGCTCTCCTTGCAATGCCGATCATGAATTGAGACACATATCTGTCACTCAACCCGAGAATGTCATGGAGACGGTCATTCACCCACTGCTCCAGATTGGCCATGGTGCCTGTTCAAGGACAATCGTTTTTCTTAATGCTGGTGCTGATGATGAATATTAAAATATAAAGGAAGCCGGTGGCTACAACCAAACATCCAACATAGGTTGTTTATTACACATAGGTAAAGTCATCATTTTAATTTTCCCTGACTTTTTAATACTTGATTTTTATTTTTAAATTAAAATGGTTGATTACCGCAGGACGAAAGAAGGTAACATTTAAAAATGAAGGAATGACTATGAGCTAAACTTGTTAAACACACATAAGAAGGAACAAGAAATAAAGAATATAATAAAATGACGTCAATACGTTGAAACAAATAAGATAAAGTATGTTAAACATGTTTGTATTAAAACGAAAGAGCATTGACGTTTTTAGATGTTGAAGTTTTTTGCAGAAATGTGCAAAATGGTCCAAATAACGACGTATGTTTCACAGCATTAAGTGTGAAGACTATGTAGAGACTATGTAAAAACTAGAGATACAACCTAGTCTCACTTGTTTTTCTGGTAAGTAAAATGCAAATTGGGAAAGTAAAAATGTTGACAGTCCTGGGAAAGTAAAAACTAGCTCTAGCTAAACTAGTATGTCTAGCTATATTCCTTGACAGTTCACTAGACCTTACATTTCAATGGTGCACTAGTGAGCTAGTCTGCTTTTGTTTTTGCAGGGTGGGCTTTAACTTTAGATTAAAAACATTAACGTACAGTTATTTCTTTGACACATAAGCTACTCATTGATTTCACTTACCGCTTCTCAAAATGCTCAAACAACGTTGTTGTTATGGTGGAAGTAGCAGGCTGTGTGTTAGCTAACTCCAGCTACAAGTGTTGTTTTAGCTTGAGATGCAGCTCACAAGCTCCCGGTAAGAACACTTAAAGGATACATCCTTTAGCAGCCGTCTATAATTATGTATTTGTGGCTTTATTTTTCCAGACAAAACACCGTAAAAATAACAATAATGAATTAAAGTTTTGCAACGTTAGCTCTGCACACGCTGAAGTAGGAAGCGGAATGACGTCATGTACAAATAAACGAAGAAGACTGCAGCGCTTATTGTCCCCTAGCGGCCATCTGGAAAACAACACGGTGTTAACAGTCTATTGGTTTTACAAATGTATCGTCAGACTACATCAGGGGTGCCCAACCTTTTTTTAACCGAGAGCTACTTTTACAGGTAAATACACACTTCTACTTGTATAAAAATGACCTTTGTATGATTAATAATTCATAAAATACTGCAGATCCTTTATCTTACCTCTTTCTAATCTACACACATACAAGTATTTAACTGAAGTTACAACAGTGTTGTTGATACAGAGTTGGAGTTTATTCACACGTCACATACTTCAGTGGGTAATGTTTTCAAGAAACATTGAACAGTGCTGCCACATATGACACAGGAAAAAAAGAAAAGACTATAAATTAGGCTTACTAATAAGACAACTCAGATCTGAAGCTACACAGGAATCTGCTGACAAAGTGCAATACAAAAGACAAAATTAATAGAATCAAACCCTTTTCTTTTTTTTGCATTTTAGTAGAGTATAAAAAGAAATGCCTTTAAAATAGGATGCAAGCAACACTAGTTTCTTAACCTGAATTGATAATAGACTATAATCAATTTAAACAGAACAGATCTTATTGTTTGCATTCTTATACCAATGTTTACAATAATTATAATGAATACGTTCAAACAAACTAAAACTTACAGCTGATTAACAACGTATCTAACTTGAGTTTTTATTATATCAAAAACCTGTTGAAATGCTACTGTTATTTTTATTGTCCCCCAAAAGCGCTTCGGCAGCCTCCAGGAATGCTTCTTTCACAACTTCGCCGTCTTTGAAAGACTTCATGTGTTTCGCAAGAACGTGACTGACACGATAAGATGCTATGGTAGCAGCCTTGCTCTTGTTGCTGGGCCTGGTGAAAATGGACTACCGTGCATTTAGCTGTCCTTTTAGGTCCCCGTCCACACAGCAGCTTTTAAAAAATCTTGAAAATCTTGGAGCTGGGCGTGTCTGAAAGGTTGGGGATTTTTTGCGAGCAACGCGACCA
>NW_011353783.1:0-6080 GCF_000735185.1 Notothenia coriiceps | reverse complement strand
ATTATTGTTATTACATTTAAACCAGGTATATCAGGGAAAGACATTTAGCCTATAGGATTTAGACTACTTTTTATCATTCCTAAAATTTGCCTAGAGAGAGACTGATCATGGCTGATTACAGGCCTTAAATGGGATCAGGTGTGGCTTGGTAGGAGGAGGCTAAGCTCCGCCTCCCACAAGACCAAAAAAGGCAGGGGGATTTACAACAATGTCAATGTAACTTTATGTTCTAACAGTTGAAATTCACTCCTGCTAAATGTTCTCAGACAGAAGGGTGTCAGATTGACCATTGTCAGGCAATTATCATATGGATCTTAGGTTTGTAATTACCATGTATGCAAGTTTCGCCCGTCTGGCCAACATTTCAATGGCTTGTAATGTAAATTCCCTAGCTGAGACTAGATTCCCTTTTGTCTTTTTCAGTGGTGCAGGATTATCTGTCCTTCCAGCTGGAAATAGATTGATTCCGTTAAATGCTAAATAACACAACTTTGGTTTAAGCTTGTATATTTGTTATTTTCTTACCAGAAGGTGATTAAGTGTGGAATTTCCACCACAAGTGTCTACTGAGCATGGCAGTTGTGTGAAAAACAGATAACAGATGTGAGAATGTCAGACTAAAATAGGCAAGTGAATTATTTTTGCACACATCGTTTCACCTGTAGCTGTAATTAGTCAGCGAAAGAAAGAGAGAAAACAGTTTCAACTGAGGATGAGAGGCGTTTTTTTCTTCTGCACAGACAGGATGGGTTATAATTATGATGTGCAGAAGAGACTTTACTGTTCAACGAATGCTACTGTCGCCACAGGCAAATAGATATTCCCTAAGCGCTTGGTGTTGATGAGGCTGTGTGTATGCATGTGGATACCATATGTCACCAGGTGAATCATGCTGTAAATTATAACTAGCTCTTTGTTCTTTGATCTTTAACACCTTTCAAACATTTTTCATCATGTGATTTTATTGCCTTCTCTATATGTATGAATTCAAATCAGGCGGATGCAACAGCTGGTATACTGTACATGTGAAATAAAACATAAACACCTGCCAAAAAGAAGCAATACATACACTTTAGATGATCCTACAGCAACTCATAACATTAATAAGAAAATTGATTTGTTAAAATATGATTCCTTTTATTAACTGCATATAGAGGAACACTGTATATGGAATACATGTTCCTGAAAAACAACAATAAGGATTAGAATAGAGTTCTTATCTTTGAAGAAAGATAGAAAAAAATGCTGAGGTATACAAAACAAAACAATTCACACAATTCGCAATTCGCCCCTACTGCAGGGGTCTGCAACCTTTTTGACCAAAAGAGCCATTTTGCCCCCTTTTCCAACAATGTGTTTTGTCTGGAGCCGCAAAACATATTTGATAGCTTATAAAGTTGTATTTATTGTTATATCATAGACAAAAACTATAGTTTTCTTGCATTTATTATTTATTACATTATAAAACTCTTCAGGCAAATTGGGTCAAAATGTTATTGCATCAATGATCTGTTAACATTAAAATCACTAAATATATGTTGTAACTATTTTGCTCTAGGCAATTCAAGGGCTCAGGTAATGTGATTACAATATGAATAATTGTCCAAAATTAAATTAAATGCATAGGGTTTTTTGTTAAGTAACATACTTTTGTCGCCGGCTGGCCGATACATGCCGCGCATTAAGTGGGCCTGTCTGTCAATTAATCCCCGGGCCACTTTTTCCCCCCAGTCCGCCCCTGCGTAAAGCTGCAGCACCTTTGACAACTTCTCCCCACATATCAAACATACCGGTAAGACAGCATCGTTTGCTGTGAAAGCATATAACTCTGTCCACACAGAACGAAATCCTGTGTTCCTCCGGTACTTTTCTTTTCTTTGATTTATCCATAATTCGCTCATCGAGCCGGGGGTCAGGTTATTCACCTGCAAGAAAAGGCGCTGGCGCGGGACCATCGCAGCAGATGACGCATATTTTAGTTGACCTAATTAAAACCGTTTTGCTCTTTATTTATGTGTCACAGTATCACCTCAAAATACAAGATACGAAACATTTTCAACCATGCAACAAAATAGTCCTACAAATACTTTTATTTTATTTCCTTCTTATTTATGTCTAAGCTCAAGGGAGCCAGAGCAGAGGGCTTAAAGAGCCGCATGCGGCTCGNCATGCAACAAAATATAAATAGTCCTACAAATGCTTTTATTTTATTTCCTTCTTATTTATGTCTAAGCTCAAGGGAGCCAGAGCAGAGGGCTTAAAGAGCCGCATGCGGCTCGAGAGCGGGCTGCCGACCCCTGCCCTAATGTTTCCCTGACTATCTTTTTTATTTGTGTTTTATGTTCTGTAGTTACACTGTTAATGCAAATCCAAAACTGACTGAACTAAATGTATCCACTTTTACTATGGTAAATATTTTCTTAAAATGCATATTATAATACAATGATGTAGAGTTGTATCAATGCCTCTCTGGTGGAGTGGCAATATAACATTCATATTACAGTTTGAGCTTCTTAATACAATGAATTGAGTGAATACTGCCGGGGATTGCATTATATCTAATGGATGTTCAGGTGGTTGGTCTTCAAGCACTCAAATGCTCCATGATGTCAATTCCCTGAATGTCCTGTGTAATTAACATTCATCTTGTGCTCATTTCATAAATGATGTTATGGGTTGTTGGCTGACAGAGTTAATTCAAAGCTGCTTCAAAATTAATAGTTTGGTTAATTGGTTGCAGCACAACAACCACGACATTGACATACACTCACCGTCCACTTTATTAGGTTCTCCCCCCTTTTGCCTTAATTCTTCGTGGCATAGACAACAAGGTGCTGGAAACATTCCTCAGAGATTTTGGTCCATATTGACATGTTAGAATCACGCAGTTACGACAGATTTTCCACATACTATACTCATTCTTTTTCTATCATATCTTTGACATTATACTATGCCGTTTTTTTAATCAAATTTCAACATAGTATACTATGTCGTTTTTTCTCTAATTTTGACGTACTTTGTCGTTTTTTTATCATATTTTCGACATACTATACTGTCGTTTTTTATTATATTTTTGACATGCTATAATATTTCGTATTATCTCTAATTTGTGACATACTATACTATGTTTTTTAATCTAATTTTCTACGTAAAGTAAAGTATAGTGTCATGGGAGAACATTTTTTCTTCATGGGGCAAGAGTTTGACTGACAGATGTTATTTTAATCACTTTGTATTTTTTTAAAGAGCTTTCTTATTTCCAAACAGGTTCCAATGACGGCTTCTCAGATCGTTCTTTGCAACAGGGCATCTTAAACATCATATTAATAAGCTTTCCCTACCCCATGTTCAACAGGTCTAGATAGCCACACTTAAAATCCACAAAAGGGGAAAATTGCCTGTCCCCCTCTCATCATCAGTGCCTGGTTCTGCTGCACCTCAGGCCTCATTATGTTTCTCAAAGTGAATTGATTTGGAAATCGTTTTCAGTCGACACTGAGCTGAGTAAACAGGTCTAGAAGAGGGCAGCGAGGTGGGGATCTGGTTAGATGAGATTTCATGTCGTTTTAAATAATAAACCAGCCTGTTTTATGTTTTTTTTTCTCTTAACTCCCTCCAAGCAGACAACAAAGCCTCTGTCCTAGTGATCTACTGTATGTACAGTAATCTTTTAATTGGCTCGGAGGGAGGCTTGCCACAGCAGTCGATGGAGAAACAGTAACTGTATTTGTAGAGAAAAGACTCCATCAGCATTGTGTGATTACCCAATACAAAGCATGTCTGACAGAATTACAGCAGACAGAAAACAGATCTGTTCAAACAGGAAGGAATAGCGTTTACGGAAAGACTGCATTTCATAATCTAAGATTGCTGTAGCCTTGAGCAAATCTCATTAAATTAGTTTTTCCATTTAAATTACTGTCTATCAACAACTCAGTATACCAAACATTTTCACAGGAAATTGCTCTCTATTCCTCTGTATCAAAACCTGAATAAATGTGTGCATATCTTAAGGGTTTTCATTACCTTTTCTGAGACATCTATTTAGAAAAATACACTTTTGACTTCCCTCACTTTTGACTTTTTAGTTTTGATGTCTTTAGTTCTCTGTATGCACTAATATACAGTTTTTCCTGTCTATGTAATCAAGGGGACATTAAAATGAAATACCCTGCATTAAAATGACATGAAAACTAAAAGGTAATCCAATTTCCAAAGTTAATGTGATATTCTTAAATTCCCCTGCAGACCTTCTGGGAAAAGCCATGATTAGAGACTTGGAACGCATGTCATTTCATTTGAATATTTCATAAAATGAGACCTATTAATGAAATGTGGGTCTTGGAGATTAGTCATTTCCTCCCACTGATGTCTGCATGTGGCATGTTTTAATGAAAAATCAGTATTCAGCATTTTTCAGCTTCCATTCAATACTCATATTTTAATGATATTCCAAGACACAAGCAGCCAATTGATCATCACCTTGACTTCATGATGAACAGACGTTTAAGTATGTTACTTAAAGCTGGAATCAACCGCAATGCTATATCTCTTCTAAGCTTATATCTTACATTACATTCACAGCCATGATCTTTTGCTACTTGAGATGCAGCTCATTGCTAAAACAGTGAATGGCAAACAGCTTGCGATCGTCCTGAACATCATGTGGATCAAAAGACAGTTTTGGGATTTGACATCAAGATTAAGGAGCAGGACAAACAACATGAGTCATGTTGCTCAGGTACACAGAGAAGTTCTGAGCCGCTTTGATTTCTATCCTATGCTGAAAAAAGATTAAGATTCAGCTCTGCAGTGGTACTGACCTTTCTTTACACACTACACAAACTTGAAGTTCCTTATAAAAAGCATTCACCCAGACAATGTTGGTCTAATAAAACATAAATTAGACCACCACTGGTTAAGCAGAGCTAACGAAATGCAATTTATGTTCTTTTCCTTTTGAGCAGAGAAGCATTTCGAAAATGCTGCTCATCCGGTCGGAGTAAAGGTCTTGAAGTTGAAGCAATATGGAAGGAAGATGAAGGCATACTGCCCTCGAAATGATCCAATTATCTTATGTCTGAACGACAACGTTTAAGATTCACATTCATTGATTGATTACAATTTTGTAAAGATTATCATGTCCCTGTCAGAATGAAAGCTTTAGTGATCCAAATGTTCATCTGGTTTGTATATATTATGTATTTTGATAGACAATCAAATTAGTATTTTCCAGCAAAATCGAAAGTATGGTTCTGAACCTTGGAAACAGAAATTACATCTTTGCAAAATGTTCATTGTTTGCATGCACGTGTCAGCATTTTTGCTACAGCATACAGAGCTGGCAGAAGGACTAAATACTTGTCTTTTGTTTTAAAGAGTAGGTTTCAGTTCAATGTGTCATACATTAAGTACTGAAAGGGTTCATTATCTAGCAGTCTGCTCTAGGTCACTTATCATTATGTACTATGTAATTAAGTCCACAATTGACAGATACTCAAAAAATAATTGTAAGCATTCACTAGTACTGACTTTGTAGTTATAATTCAAGTATCAGGTCTATTTAGGCCAGGGGTGGGGAACCTCCGGCCCCCGGGCCGTACAACGGCCCGCAAGAGCATTTGCACGGCCCTCGAGGTAGATTTATAAACACACGCAAAAAAGAAAAAAATTAAAGAAATCTAGACCGCAAAATAATTAAACAAGCGAGTGCCTGTTTTTCCTTGAACACAACACAAGCCTAACGTGTCATCACGTGGTATATGTCTCGTCTGACAGGGGTGTAGTTCTGACGGGGAGCACCAGGCACTTCAAAAATGTCAGTACCCATAAGGAGCCGTACACCTGCTGCAGTTTTTGCGTGGCTGTGTCTTTAGTTGAAAGCCCAGTGGCGATCTGTTCATCTGTCATACTGATCATACAGTCAATAACTTTGTTGTTATTAGCATCTGGTTAGCTAGCCTATGCTAACGAATATAAGAAGCTTTTTCTACAACCAGTGAGGTAAAGGCACATCTTTATATGATCATTATAGTTATAAAAAAACAAGATAATAAAGTAAACAGGTATAAAATACTATA
>NW_011353782.1:2462-5959 GCF_000735185.1 Notothenia coriiceps | reverse complement strand
TTCTTTTTCAGAAACAAGTCCTGTTTCTCGCTTGAGGCCAGGAAAAGGCTAGTCACTGTGACCTTTTTACCTGTGCTGGACTATGATGATTTGATCTATATGAATGCACCTGCCTATTGCCTGAACAAGTTAGATGCCGCCTATCACAGCGCACTGAGATTCGTCACAAATTGTAAAGCACTTACTCATCACTGTACCCTGTATACCAAGGCAGGTTTGCCATCACTTACTGTAAAGAGGCTCAGTCATTGGTACACGTTTATTTATAAAGCCATGTTGGGTAAACTCCCGTATTATATCTGCTCTCTGATAACACAGAGAGTTGCAAGCAGCTATTGTCTGAGATCGCATGATGTATTGTTAGATGTGCCAAGAGCGAGGACTGTCTTAGGTAAGACAGCTTTTATGTGCGCAGCTCCACTTGCTTGGAACAGTCTACAGCTACATTTGAAACTGAGCAATCTCATTCCTCTGCATGTTTTTAAAGCAAGTGTAAATGAAATGCTCATTGAAACTATGGGTATTTGTAAATGTTGATAAGTATGTAAATGTAGCTTGTAAATATGTTGTATGATATCCTCTATTGTTTTATGTTGTTTTATGTTTCATGTGGAACCTAATTGCTGCAGGTCTCCCTTGAAAAAGAGATCTATGATCTCAATAGGACCAATCTGGATAAATAAAGGTTACAATTAAAACCAAAACATAAATAAAAAATAAAAAGAATCATGCTGCAACAACCAATCAAAAGAAGAGCAGTATTACTAACACTTGAGACACTTACAAAAAAAATAATGGCTGAAAACATCCTTAACATGAGAGAGTTCATATTATGTCAAAGTCCATAAATACGAATATTTGGTCAAAAATATCCAGTTTCATCAGGGCAGCACATTCAGAAACCCACCTGCACAAACAGATTCACACATATCTGGACATCTGTATGCAAACACGAACACACACGCCCACACACGGGTGCGGTCTAAGATAAGAGAGAAGTGGAAAGAAGCTGCCATCTGATCACTGAACATTTCCTCACTTTCTCATTACTTTGCAAGTAAATAGCCATTTGGAAAAAACTGATCAAAGCAATGAACAGCGGATAGATGGGCAATGATTCTGAAAACAAAAACTGTTTATCCTGTAGCGCAATATCTTTAATGTTTTCAGGAAATTGGTTTTCCCTGAAGAAAACATGTTGGATACTTGGAGGCAGTATTTGCTTCCTTGCACAAAGAATTGACTCTTTTTTAGAGGAAATCCAAGCTAATTCATTTCCACGCTTCTTTTTACGAGATCTTCTTTCCCTCTGAGTACTTTATCATTTTGACACATGTTCCTGTCATGGTTTCTATTCCTCTTCTGTATTCCTTTTATATTCTTTATTTAGTTATTCATGGGTTGGTCACAGGGCCCTGGGTTAAAATCATTTAAGGCTTCAGCCCTTTATAGTTCCCTTGCTGAAAGTTCTCTCTCTCATAACATTAGTGGTGGATAAACCCATAGTGATCCCTGGAAGGTAACATGACTTTAAGGGAAATAATGTGAGATGATGCTGCGTCGGTAAAAGTGCATGCACAGTAACAAAAGCACCACAACATTGTACACAAAATAAAGAAAGTCGTCTCTTATGCCAGTGTGCTCTATAAAGCATCGACATGACATAAACGTGTCACATGACCTAAATAATCTGGAGTCCCAGTGTGAGCGTCCAAACTGTGATCAGCGCCTTCATAGAGGTTTCATTATAGATAATGCGGCTGAAAAATCTCCCGACATGTCTGCTTTCTGTCAGAGAAAGAGCCGTGGTTCAGCTGTCACATGAAGCCAGAGAGAAGTCCTTCTTCCTGCTGTAATCTATGTGAAACAAGAGTTTTGTCTACTGACAACAGAATACAACACTTATTTACGGAAAAGGATTAGGGCCACATGAATCTTTTTTTGGGACGATTTGAAAACATTTTTTTTTTTTTTGTTCTGAGAAAAGTCTTCTTTTTTTTTCTCAGAACAAAAAAAAAGAAGCTTTTTTTTTAAATCTTCATGTGGCCCTAATCCTTTTCCGTACTTACTCATACACTAAAAAAAAGGAGATATTGTTACACATCTTGTGATGAATAAATAGTGTTCCTCCCCACAGCTAAATCATCTTGTGACCGGGATTAAAACCACAGTCCCAGGGAGAGCAACAAAAGCTCTGTGCTGTAAATGTAGCACAGGCGTCTCATATCTTGTGACCGAACCCACTGTGGATAATTGTTTAACCAAGAAAATAGACCTTATACCATATTTGAGAATGTTAAAGCATCTATCCATTGCTCATTAATCAATTCATCATGAATTGACATGACAGATATATTATCTGTTGCTTCCTAGAAAAACTTGTTATATACAGCAACCACTTATATGTTTGCAGAAATGATCACTGAAAATCATTCAATTTAATTAAACCTGATGGTGTCCTGAGTTGTAATGACATTTAACTCATAATCACAAGGTCATAGGACTGGCCACGATAGAGAAAAACACTGAAGGGTCACCTGTCTTTAGGATGCATTCTCTGGGGGCCACAAAGACGTTAAAAACAACCAAAATTGTCTGGAACAACTGCAAACAGACACAAAAAGACAACATAAACAGATAAAACAACCACAAATAGATACAGAATGTCTGCAAAGAGATTAAAATGATTAAAGTATACTTTGAGACTCTCTGAGTTTGGGTTTGTTGTTCATATCCAGACAGGGTGGCGTCTAAAAGTCTCTCAATCCGTCCATGACTTTAACTGCTCCTCTTGTTTGAAGAGTGTGTTTATTTATGTTGCCCCTTAATAAAATGGTCCAGGGATTCAAACTAGCAACTTGAAGCCGAAAAGTAATTTTATTTAAGAAATGAAGGCATCAAGTCGAAAGCATATAATGTTTCAAACAATTGACAGCTACATTTCAAAGCAGGTCATTGGATACAGCTGAAACTGCTGTTTATCACTCAAGGTTTTCATAAACACTGCCCAATGTTTTATAAAAACACAACTTGTTACATTTGACGATAAAATGATGAACACATTACAGGTGTTAGTTCTACAATTATCAACACTCAAATGTTTTTCTACAGAAATGAATGAGTTGTCTGCCTCTGCCCACAGGACCAGCTCCCACGATGCACTGCTTCTTAAGATAAAGCTGACTCCCTGAAGACACCACCTCAATCACTCACACTCCCATACTGCCTTTAGCACAAACTAACAATAACACTTCACACATCTTCTTGTCTTAAAACATACTCATACGTGTCATACCATCACTATCTCTGCATCTATTCTCTCTGTCAACGTGTGGCGTATCTTTATCTGTTATTCTAATATGGAGAAAAATGATTCAAATGAGACGGACAAAGTGTTAGAGAGACCGTTGTTATAGAGATTCATCGAAGCAGTGTCTTTGAACTCCACACAACTTAAAGTGGGTCTCTCTAACTCTCTCTCTCTCTCTCTCTCTCTC
>NW_011353782.1:0-2337 GCF_000735185.1 Notothenia coriiceps | reverse complement strand
TCGTCGTCGTGCGTCTCGTCGTAGTGTGGTGTGTGTGTGTGTGTGTGTGTGTGTGTGTGTGTGTGTGTGTGTGTGTGTGTGTGTGTGTGTGTGTGTGTGTGTGTGTGTGTGTGTGTGTGTGTGTGTGTGTGTGTGTGTGTGTGTGTGTGTGTTTGTGTGCCAGCTGAAGTAAGTATCTGCATATATTTCTGTGTTAACTAGCCAACTGTTTGAATGTGGATGTCTGCGGTATGTAAACATGTGCGTGTGTAAATGTGTATTTGTGTAAGAGATCCCTAAACTATGACATAAATATGTGTGTATTTTAAACCTTGTGAGGGTGTCTTAGCAAGTGTGCGCTTCTATCTCAGCAAATACTGAACATATCAAAAACAGGCAACTGAGAAACCTTCATATGTACTGTATGCGGCTGCATCTTTTGTGTACACTGCAAGGCATTGGCCATACTTTGGTTACTGTCACAGTCTATAAGCCAACAAGGCTAACAATTTAAGAAGCAAACTATGAGACAAATATTACAATAATTTTCCTTTCTGAAAAATCAACTTCCATACCGCTGACCATTACTAACAATGAGAGCAAACAACTTGTTCACTGTGAGCTTACTGAAGATTTCCTCTCAGGAGGTTGTGTTGAACACATTATGGGTAGGTGTTTGTAATTACCATGCTAAACAAGAGCCATTTAAAAGGCAAATGTCTCTTGAATTGGCCCCATTATGCTTTTGTTTCCCTTTCTTGTATTGCGTTATATTGGCGAAAATCCCCCCGTTCCCTCCCCACCAATCATCATGATAAACAGTGAATGTGTGAAAGTCACTTTTTTGCCACGCTATATAATAAAACGTTTAGCTAGAAACTAACTAACATTTTCTCTAACTGCTAGCGTAAGCTTTAGCCTACACTCTTAATTTTCATTGTTACAGTACATGGTATCATGTCTCATCATAATCATATATTATATTGTTGTCTTAGTACTTGCACACTGTGCAATGACAATAAAATGGAATCTTATCTCATCTAATCTATTATCATCCTCGCTGAAGCAAGAGGAAATTCCTTTAAAAAAAACAATGCTCTCAATTGAGTGTAAAGCGCCAGATTGGAAAAAAATTATGCACCACTAATAATGTTATATTTTGACAATAATTAATACATGGACCAGCATTAAATCATACATTACACTTAACTTGACAGACCTGCAGCTCTTGGAAATCACTGCCTGAATTCTGAGAAACAAAGGCTGTTAGGAACAGATTCATATTTTCTGTTTTGAATTAAGATTTTCACTCACACGTACGTTCGGTCATGCATATAGTGTAAATATTTAAACGAGGAAACAAACAGGCATTCAAATAAATCTTGATTTTGTTATTAATTGGATTTTACTCAGAAGAAATCCTTGAAATAAACCACTGGCTCCATTAACTTTGCCGCAAATTACTTAAACGTTTGCTAAGACTTTGAGATACTCTGCTGATTACCGCATAAACCTCAGATAACAAACCAAACAAAATGACATAACACAGAAATCATTATGGGACGACTAAGTTAATGTGTCCCCATGAACCTTAAACTGGTGTCAATGTCCCCACATCACAGTTTAAGGTTAGAGGCGAGGTTCAATGACTTCAGTCAGTGTATACAGTCTTACGAGATTTTCACACGGTAGTTTGAGAAAGCTTCTGGACGGAGATGCATAGTTTAAGTTCTGATGGCGCTGTGATGTGTGGTGATAATGACAGAAAAACATCCAAAAACAAAAATAATGTGAGAGTAAAGAGGACTCCATCATTCGAATAACACACAAAGGAGTGATTCATAGCTGCAAATGGGAGCGTGTTTATTACTCTGTGGTTTGACTAACAGATCAAATGTTTGGTAAAGGGGGTTACAACATTTCATTTAGTGATTGTAATGATATGTTAAATTTGTTTATTTGTCCTCGTGGAAAATACAAATGTGACGCAAGAAATGTTTAGTCTTAGCATAATAAAGTGTTATCATAAAGTATCGTTCGAGTAAAATTGTTGCTATTCTGAAGAGATGTATGATAAAAACAGCTACTCAAAACATAGTATTTGTAGAAAATGCTTCAGGCTAATCGCGTCAACGTTTTCTTGGTTTCTTGGAGTCCCTTTAAAAAAACATATAGAGATAATTAACAAGCTGTAATTAGACCCTGATGCTATAGAGTGGCGAAGTCACGCCCACTTACTTCCGCATCATGGGATCTTATTCCGAAAAAATAATACATTGAAGTCAATGGAGAGAGAAAACTTATCTTTTGATCCCGTTTGAATTGTGCCATGAATTACACATATGTTGTTTGTCAATC
>NW_011353781.1:118030-127662 GCF_000735185.1 Notothenia coriiceps | reverse complement strand
TTGATTTTGCAGCAACTTCAGGGTTTTAGAGGTAACTTTTGTTACCAAATAGACCTAGCTAGACATCCATGATTCAGGACTCGTTTTTGAAAGCATACCTGGCTTATGAAATATTTAGTTTTTTGTTGATTTTATTGTATGTCCCATAAAGAAAATCTCAAATCCAATGTTTTTTGTATTATAGGTTACGTACTAACTTTTTTCCTTCATCATGTTATTTTGTATTTCCTCTTTTCTCATCGTCAGGATGAACCAGAGCTTCCGAGTGGTGTTCTTGTTTCAGGGGGACGAACCCTGCTCTGATTTCATCGATAAGTTTAAAGAGCGACAGCCGAGGATGGAACAGTCTCTCAAGGACCTGGAGGAGCATGCTGTTCAGTTAGATAGGATGAATAAGGGAGCAAAGATCTCCAGTGTGGCAGGCAGCTCAGTGGGGGCAGTAGGAGGTGTGCTCTCCATTGTTGGTTTGGCTTTAATTCCTGTAACAGCTGGAGTGTCTTTGGCTCTGACATTGACCGGGGTAGGCATGGGAATTACAAGCGGAGTCAACAGCGCTGTCACCACCGCCACAGAGATTGGAGTAAACCATACATATCAAAAGAAAGCCAGAGAAGTCTTCGAGAGCTTCAGGAAGGATATGCAGTGTCTCCAGGGTTGTCTGGAGGTCGTCACCAAAAGAGAAGCAATCCCTGTTCTCGGGGTCGGCAAGGTGCTAGCTAAAGTAGGTGTTATTGGAAAAGGTATTGACTCATTAGTTGATGCAGCCTCTGCTTTCAAGCTGTTAAAAAGTGAAGAGCTGGCTCTGAGTGCTGGTAAAGTGGCAGTGCAGGAAGGGAAAGCTTTACGCAGCAGTCCCAGGGTGGCAGCAGATATCCCAGATATCGGTCAGGCAGCAGTCAAAGGGCCTCTTGCCCTCTCCAACTCAGCCAGGGCCGGTCTCATTGGGCTCAATGCTCTGTTCCTCGGCATGGATATCTTCTTCATCTGTAAAGATAGCATGAGTCTGGCCAAAGGAAGCGAGACTGAGGTCTCACAGTTTATCAGAGCCAGAGCAGCACTTTGGAGATCAGAGGTGGATTCAATGCAGACGATCCATGACCTCCTCTGCGAAGGTTTGAAGATATCGGAAGAAAACAAAGCTATCCTGAGATGCCAATTCTTCTCGAGAGGAAGATGAAAAAGCACTAAGAAACCAAAGTGGACATTTCATCCAATGAAATCTAAGTGTTATCAGATGAAATATTTCGATGTTATCTGATGAAGACAATTACTGTATTTGTGTTCTATGTTGCCAGATCTGACACTTTAATCACATAAATGAGATCAGCAGAGTCTGTTGTGCATACAGAATAAATGAAGTACATTCTATAAGCTGTATGATCTGCATTATTTGTAAGTATAATTCTAACTGCCTTTTCTATTGCACAAATTAATCAATACAGTTTTAAACAGTTACATGTTGTTTCTGTTCACTTCAATGTTGGATAGATTAAGATTTTATAGATATCTATTTGAAGCATTTGGATGTTTTTAAATGATAGCATGGTCTTAAATAATCTTCTCCAAGCTGCTCAACCACACCATTTATATTTTACATGTTCGGTCTCTCGTAATGACAATACCTGCACCTGCATTTTGCAATAATGTTGCCAAATTAAGTTTGAAAATATTAGTTAAGTTTAAATGTAAACATATTTCTTGTATATTTGGAAATGTGTATTATTTTATATGTATTGTTTGTACCACCATGACACTGCAGATATTATTTGTTTCTAACTTGTCTTATTATTTTATTGGTACTAGATGAGTATTTTGTAAATTGTGAATTTTGTAATTTCTATATTGTATACATACGTATTAATTAATAGTAGGCCTATGCTATCTTTGGCTCTTTACTTGCTGTACAAATGTAGTTGTACCCTCTGTGGGATGAATAAAGGTGTCTCATCTGATAACATTGATGTAGTTGTACATTACTGTGACCACTGGAGGGCAGTAAACCAACACGCCCCATGGTGTCAAACAAATAACACACTTCAGATTAAAACGTACGGAATGAGAACAAATAAATTACATGAGAGTGGTGATTTTACAAAAAATAATGAATCACAAAGCANCGTAATGACAATACCTGCACCTGCATTTTGCAATAATGTTGCCAAATTAAGTTTGAAAATATTAGTTAAGTTTAAATGTAAACATATTTCTTGTGTTTATATTTGGAAATGTGTATTGTTTTATAATTGTTTGTACCACCATGACACTGCAGATATTATTTGTTTCTAACTTGTCTTATTATTTTATTGGTACTAGATGAGTATTTTGTAAATTGTGAATTTTGTAATTTCTATATTGTACAAATGTAGTTGTACCCTCTGTGGGATGAATAAAGGTGTCTCATCTGATAACATTGATGTAGTTGTGCATTACTGTGACCACTGGAGGGCAGTAAACCAACACGCCCCATGGTGTCAAACAAATAACACACTTCAGATTAAAACGTACGGAATGAGAAAAAATAAATTACATGAGAGTGGTGATTTCACAAAAAATAATGAATCACAAAGCAACAAGTTATTACAGGGCTGTTCATTATGGAGCAGCGTTTCGTACTATAATATATAGACCGTGCTTTACTCTTTCGTCCCTCCTGATCTCCTCCCCGCCGGGCGGTCCCCAAACAGAAAGCGAACGCCCTGAATCTCTGGAACGCTTGGAGACAGCCAATCAGGTTGCCTCCCTGCTGCGTTAGCACAGCTCTGGCAAAACAACAGCCTTGTCTCTATTTGTTTCCTGTTAGCATTAGCATTTGCAACATAGCCACTGGGCAAACTGAACGTGTACAATGTCAGATTAACGACACCCTTTGTACTTTGTCGATATAATCTTTGTTTGGCGTTAGTGTACGTTTGAAGGGAGAGTTCATCGGAACTGTGACGCGCTGATAGCTGCCAGGCTAACTGTAGCTAGCATCAGGAAGATGGGGTCCATCCTGAGTCGCAGAATCGCTGGTGTTGAGGATATCGATATCCAGGCCAACTCGGCCTATCGATTTCCACCGAAATCTGGTAGGTGATCGCTAGTGTCTATTGGCTGAATTCAGATCTCCCTTAACCACGAATTCTCTAAGCAATAATAAACAATGAGACACCGAGCATACACTCGCTAACGTAAATAAGGGTCTAATTGGTGTTTCCTTGCTGTTGACTCTCATCAGCTAGAATACACTGTTAGACAATCATAAGAAATATATATGAGCATACAGAGATGTGACTGTCTTTGTCACCCGTTATTCAGAAAGCATTGTGATGTTTACAGTCGTTTATGTATCTCAAGGTTGATATATTGTTATTGTGATCATGCTGTAATACATGTATGTCCAACACTGAAATCAAAAAACAATCAAAAAGTGTTATATCCACATTAAATTGATCATCCATGAGCTCATACTGACACAAGAGAGTGACACCCATATCAACAAATAATGTATAGTTTGCATAAGAAATCTCTACGGCACTTGTTCTTGTTAGCCTGCGATTACAAAGCTATACAAAGAAGTATCTGTTAAGTGTTGCATGGTTTTAACACTTTCACTTTATTATTAGGACACCTTCAAACGGTAAAAACACAGTTTGGAGCTGGCATGTCAATGTTAGACCAATACATCTGACTCTGTTTAGAACCCATACAAACCCATCATATGTTACTTTCAACTGGCCTTCAGCTCATCATGTTACCCCGGCATCTCAGTAAAAACCTATGATGACTAAAACAAAGTAATTATTTTTAACCTTGTTTATTTGATTGTATTATATGTTTTGTTTTATGGGTAGTTTCAATGATTGTAATTAAACACAAATCTCTTCAGATTTAGACGTTTGAGTTACCATGTCCATGCTACAAAGCTTGGCATGATGTTGTGTGATTTGAACTAGCTGTATATACATCCTTTTCACTATATAATGTTGCTTGCAGTGCCATTATTTTTCATGTTTTTTCTCATGTCCTCAGGGAACTATTTTGCGAGCCACTTCTTCATGGGAGGAGAAAAGTTTGACACACCACATCCAGAGGGATACCTTTTTGGAGAAAACATGGACCTGAACTTTCTTGGAAATAGGCCAGTGCAGGTAAAGACTGATATTTATGTCTTAGTTTTCATCTGAGAGCAGCTTAAAAACGACTTTGATATAGTTCTACCTTTTCTTGTCAGTAATAGGATGAGTCAAACCATGTTGCTTTGAGTTTCAAATTAAATATCATCCATATTGCTGTTTTTTCATTAGTTTCCATATGTGACGCCTGCACCCCACGAGCCTGTCAAAACCCTGAGGAGTCTCGTCAATATAAGAAAGGACTCTCTGCGTTTGGTCAGGTAACAAAAAGCAGAGCAATATTACCACACATCAGTAAAAAGTGAACAACTCTTGTAAGGAAAATATTGAAAAGTTTGTCAAACCTTTTGATTCTAGGTATAAAGATGACTCTGACACACCTGTGGAGGAAGGTGGAAAACCAAAGGTTCAGTATGGTGTGGAGTTCACCTTTGATGCTGACGCTCGGGTGGCCATCACCCTCTACTGCCAGGCGTTTGAGGAGTTCTCCAATGGGATGGCAGTGTAAGAATCTGCTCTCAAACTCCTTTTTTAATGAGTATTATCACAAAGGGTGAGCTGCTAAAAATCAAACCAATGAAATTGGACTTATGTAGTCTTTTAATATAACAATTGTGATTTATGAAACAAACAGAGGGCACATCAATCTGTAAGATTCAAGCCTTGGAGCACAAAGACTAGAATAGATACACTGGCTCCTTAGCAACCTCCAGTCGCCATGGTTACCGCTGATGAAACTTAGAAGAAGATGAAAGTAATAGTTGGTACTGAAGTTATTGTGTTACAATTACATGAGACAGAAAGATGATACATGTCTCCACAATCCAAAATATATATTTCTATTATAATAGTTTATCTACAAAGTAGTGCATGTACGAGATATTAAAAGAAAAATGTTTTTGCGTACTGATAAATGTCTAAATGTCAGCCTATGTTATTGCCCAGTTGACGAAACAGAGTTCACTTTACATCCAAGATTCATGTATGCTTCTGCACACTGATCATCTTCTCTGTGTGTGCAGGTACAGCCCAAAGAATCCCTCACTGGTCTCTGAAACTGTGCACTACAAGCGAGGAGTGAGCCAACAGTTCTCCATGCCGTCTTTTAAAATAGATTTCACCGAGTGGAAAGAGGAAGATGTAAGTATCTGCAGAAGTTTTTGGAGTTTGTCACACACATTAATCAACGATCGGTGTGGTTCTATGTCTGTAAATATCCTCTGTTATACAGCACACATGTATCTAGGTCTACATTATCAACACAACTTCCGACCTACACACATGGATGTCCTCTGTTTACACCTGTGGTGACTCGTTAAATATTTATTTTCTCTCTTCTCCTAAAGCTGAACTTTGACCTTGACCGAGGAGTGTTTCCCATAGTAATCCAGGCTGTTGTTGATGAAGGGGACGGTAAGTTACTAGAGCTGCATCACAGTCAGGACGAGACATCTGTTCCATTGAGACTGGTTGTATACAAATAAAGACGTAGTGAGACAGAGATAGTAATGTGAAGGAATAGTTCAACAGTCATAACAAATTGTAATATTTATGCCGGTGTTGGCAGTTGCAACGTAAGCTTAAATAAACATTTAGGTCAACATCACTATCAACCAAAGTCTTGTGTTTTCTCTTCAAGATTGCCTCGGACATGCTCACGTACTTTTGGCAGCCTTTGAAAGAGTATGTAGACATCTAAAGTAAATCATTTCACTTGGTGTAGATAAATGTTTTGATGTGAATATTTAACGTTTTTTTCTTTTAAACTTCAGCACGTTGATGGCAGTTTCTCTGTCAAGCCACTGAAGCAGAAGCAAATTGTAAGTTCAGGATTTTTCTTATTTTATATATTATTAATCATGTTATGGATTGGCAAATTATAAAGTGCAATTTAAGTATCGTATTACACAGATTTTTGTTAATGTGTTGTTTTTGAAATACCCTCAGTACTAGTCAGTGAATTGTGATTGTGTTGTGAATACAATGCAGGATGTTAACGCAGATCATCAGTGAGCCACATACTCATCTGCGGCTTTAGAAAAAAGACCAAAATAATCTGTTACGCGACCCTTGGGAGTCTGGCAGGTAGACGGTAAATGTCTACTTTTAGAGAGCTCCAAATAATTTCATGTAACGTAGACTCTCTGTCCCCATTTATTTAATAGCTCACACCGATGCTATTCATTTTAAGCCTTTCATAACATTCAGCATTGAAATATAAATCAATTCATTTTGTACAATCCTGCCCAAATGTATAGCTAAACGGACCAAACAAATGAAGACAAAACAAAGTGGAGAGGATAAGTTAAACAATTTGTTAATGCACTTTTCAGGTGGATCGTGTGAGCTACCTCTTGCAGGAGATCTATGGGATTGAAAACAAAAACAACCAGGAAACCAAGGTTTTAATAACATCACCTCATAAATCACAATGCTGTAAACCTTTCTTTCTGTTTTGCTTAACTTTTCATTTGATTTTGTTTCCCTTTTCCAGCAGTCAGACGATGAGAACAGTGACAACAGCAACGAGTGTGTTGTGTGTCTGTCCGACCTGCGAGACACTCTCATCCTGCCCTGCAGACACCTGTGTCTCTGCAACTCCTGCGCAGACACTCTGCGTTACCAGGCCAACAACTGCCCCATCTGCAGGCTGCGTAAGAAGTCTCACAATGTTTTTGAAACAGTTATTCTCCTAAAAGGGCTTTTATTGATGCTGTTTGAGGACAGGTCAAAGATTACATTAATGACTGTCCATTATTATTGTGTTACTTTACCAGCCTTCAGAGCCTTGCTGCAGATCAGAGCTGTGAGGAAAAAGCCCGGGGCTCTCTCCCCCGTGTCCTTCAGCCCTGTCCTGGCTCAGACTATGGACCATGACGAGCACTCAGTAAGTCTTTTGTACATCTGTTTATAATCAGATATTATTGGCTAAGACGGCAAGTAACATCAGGGGGAAAATTGGTCGTGAATTCAGGCTGCATAATAGATACTTTTTCTAATCTTTTTTTTCTAGGTTCACAGTATTTAAAAAAAGAAAGAAAAAAGAAGCAGAAATTCACAAATTAAGTACAAAAAAAAAGAAGTTTAGTCCTTATGTGGTTCAAAGCATATTGCCATTGCAGCTTCCTATGGCATTTTATCGACCAACTATTTGGGGTAAAACTTACTGTAGGCTAGCAGACCTTAGGGCCAGGACTCTTAACATCTAAACTGGCCCTAGCCCATCTCTGACAGTGTTTTCGATGCAATTGTATCCTTTAAATAAGCTGTGCATTGTTACCATCAGTTCTCGTCTGTGTCTCTTTGCAGAGCACGGACTCGGTTCCCCCGGGCTTTGAGCCCATCTCTCTGCTGGAGGCTCTGAATGGTATGAGCTCAGTGTCTCCTGCCGTCCCATCTGCCCCCCTCTATGATGACATCAACTTCTCAGGAGGTCTGGTCGGCGACGGCAGACAGCTGAGCTCCCCCGAGCATTTGAGTGATGGCAGTCTGCAGAAAGGCAAAGTCAGCAAGTCACCTGACAGGTAGGTTCACATGTACAAGAAATCAGGTCAGGACAGGAAACCAGATTATATGTATATGCAACATTATTCACAAACATCTCTTTACATTATGCTTTATTAATAATAAGATCTACAACCTCTTTCATACAATGATGTGGTGTTCAGTTATATTTTCAACTTTATAATATTTCAGTGGCTGCTGCAGATTTTTTCAGATAGGACCATTTAGACACAATAAACTAGAAAAAGGCAGCTTTTACATGCTACTCGACTAAAGTTTTTGAAATGTATTCTTAAGGTTAAAACATCTGGAATCCATTATTCTATATTTTGCAGAGGTAGAATAAGAGTGAAAATATATGTGGCTGTGATTGATTGAATTACCTGTTATATATTTTTCTTTACTTATACATTTTTTTGCCTTGTCCTCCCCTACAGCACCCTTAGGTCTCCATCGTCTCCCATCCAGGAAGAAGATGAGGAGAAGCTGTCTGAGATGTCTGATGCACAGCCACACACACTGCTGTCCAGCAGCCCCGCCCCCACCGACGTGAGCCCGCTCTGCACCACCTGACATTTCAGTTTCCACTCTGCTGAAAACAAAGGATTAACCAGATATTTCTCCTTCTCTCCTTCCAGGCCACAGCTGCAGAGGATGTGGCAGAATCCCTGTCTCCAGATGATGGTGAGTTTCCTCAGAAAACAGTTCATTATGTGACCCTGGTAGAGATTGGTTGTCTTTAAGGGTAAAAGTAATTGACATTTACTCTCCTGCGTGATTCAGAGGACAGGATGCATTCTGGGGCAAACATCCTACAGGACTGCAGCAGAGAACACAGCAGGTTGACCAAAACAGAGAGCGACCCAGCGGGCGACTTGTCTCTGCCAGGTGAGCAAATCTCTGCCACTAATATCAGACTTTAAGCCACAGGAAAGAAAAGGGATGATGTGCAATATCTACTAGTGTTGTAGCGATACCAACATTTCGGTTTCGATACTGATACCAAGTCAAGAATTGCGATTCCGATTCTTTTTTGATACTTTTCTTTTATTATTTTCATGATCAATACAATTGTAGTTTATCTGTTAAGTATTTTCTTACAACATGGTCTCTTCTTTATACTTGAGTTTATGTGATTTCTTTGATAGTTAACTTTATATTTTATTAACATGTAATAGTACAGTAATATAAATAATTATTGACAAAATGTACATTGCAGATGTTAGCCAAGTTGGTAAGTTAGGGGGGGGGGCGAGCTCCAACAAGCCGTTTAGGACAGAGAGTGAATACCAGGTTTCAGCACGAGGAGTGACATGGGGTGGGTCTTAACGGAATACGCGCGAGAGAGAAGTAATAACAAGCGGTACAGGAGAGGTAGACAACGTGTTTTTTCGGATGGAAAATGAGCCAAACGCGAAAACGCAGTTGGATGCACTTCAACCAAAACCCAGACAGTGATAAAGCGCACCATTTGTAAAGGCAAAATATCCTTTAAAGCAGGGTCAGCAAATAATCTCCATCGCCACTTAAAAACACAGTATCTAATATTAAGAGTTGCATGAATTTCATTCAAGGCAAGGCAACTTTATTTACTTAACACATACAGAGGGTAAATTCAAAGTACATTCACTGACATAAATATGGCACCACCTTGTGTCATGTTTACAATGCAGATTATTGACATTAGGTCTGGCAATACAGTCAATCATTATCCTGGTGATTATTTCGCAGATAAACCTAGTAACCCCGCCCCCTTTAAAAAAACGGCTCTTTTGAATGACTCTTTTGAACGGCTCTTTGAAAGGAACGGAGCCATAAGATCCGGCTCCCTTCAAAGAGCCATAAATCCCATCACTATTCTCTGGCAGCTAGCGCGTGCATGAGAGAGGGGAGGGACTTAGAGCGTGCTTGAGAGGGGAAGGACTTAGAGCGTGCTTGAGAGGGGAAGGACTTAGAGCGTGCTTGAGAGGGGAAGGACTGCAGGCACGGCTTGAGTGGGGATTGGACTTAGAG
>NW_011353781.1:59371-117990 GCF_000735185.1 Notothenia coriiceps | reverse complement strand
ATTGCGATTCCGATACTTTTCTTAAAAAAAAGGGAAAAAGTCTTAAATGTAATTGTTGTGCTTTATTTCACACCAGAACCATAACACAAACTTTTAAACAATGAGAACAATAAATAAAATAAATGACAAGAATTCGTATTAAATCAAATTAAAACATTTCTTACAGACAGGCCTCGTGGTGTCCGTAGGCTTGCCCTCACTGTCAGAGATATAGCTAAAATACATCAAAATGCCGCTTCTGGCGTCTTTTTTGTCAACAAGCCGAGGCGCAGCAGCAGTAGCACTCCCACTTGCAGCCATCCTTCTCGTTTCCTCACATGCTCTGGCAGCTAGCGCGTGCACGAGAGAGGGGAGGGACTTAGAGCGTGCTTGAGAGGGGCGGGACTGCAGGCACGGCTGCAGTGCAGGGAGTGGAAGCAGAGCGCTGAACACACGGCTCTTATTAAAACAGTGCTTTCTCACCGGAGTACTTTCCCCCGTCATTCTTAAAGTACCGATACTAATGAAACGGAGGAATCGTAACGTTTTTAACGGCAGGGTATCGCGGTACCTTTCAAGTATCGGTACACCGTGCAACACTAATATCTACTGTGTATATAAACATTTGTATAAATCCATCAACAGTTTCAACCTGTACTTGATGACGGCTTAAAGCAAATTGGATCAAGCATTCACTGCAGCTTTTAAAATGAATTACTAAAAACATGTGGTTCGTCTCATTCTCAACTCCTTTCTAGTTCTGGTTCTCTAACGTTCCTCTTCTTAAACCCAAGACTCCAGGTTGTGATATCCTGTGCTCTGCATCTAACCTGTGTGCTTCTCTTTTCTCTTTTTCCTAACAATCCTCTTCTGGTTCCTTCCGTCCTGTCCCTTCGTATTGCCTCGCTTTGGGCAGCTCTAGGTCCTGATTCCTGCTCCATTGGTTTGGAGGAATAACTCTGGTATGTAGGCTTTCCTGTCTGCTCTGCTTTTCTGGGGCTCAGTGCCCATGTCCACACTCACAGACTGTGAAGCACGTTCCTGTTAGGTCTGCAAGGGCTTAGGGCTGTCCCTCTGTCAAATCTTCTACTGCATGAGGGCTCTCTTGCCGACATTTTGAGCTTTATATACACACTCTGTATTTGTCTGCAGTTGTACAGACTATGCCTGAGGGAATCACCCACAATTCAGATGATTGTGATGTAAAACACGGAATAACCTGGGAGAAAACCTAGTAAAGGATGACTGTCACATTGGGTGTTCAGTTAAACAAACGTATATGTTGGTTGCACTGGTATAATAACAAAGAAACAATACATTAAAAAGGATTTAGGATTTCTTTTTTCTTTGGTAAGTAGATAATTTGACAATTCTGTTAAGCCAGAGCAGCTTAAATAAGCCTTGAAGAAAGTGCAAATTGTAAAAAGGTCTGTTTATACCATTCCCTCCACACTGAAGCACTTACCAGGACGTCAATTCAGTCCCTGAGGGATCAGGGTTTAGTGGGACATTGGGATTGGGCCTGTGTGCGAGCTCTACTGCTCTCACTCAGTCCTCCATTAAGGATATCAACTGTCACACAGAAGGTCTGGCAGGTATTATCAAGTGACGGTGTTAGGCCTATTTTAGGAAGAATAGGCAATGGTTTTTTTTCTCTCGTCTGACTGAAAACTTCCCTTTGAGCCATGTTGGTTATCCATTGCTTCTTCCTCTCCAGGGTCATCAGAGTCCACAGAAAGCCTGAAGAGTCAGAGCACTAACTGCTCCAGCCAGCCTCTCCTGTGTCCCACAAGCAGCCTTCATATGGAAGATGAGCACCTCAACCCCTGAGTCTGACCCAGCCTCCCCCCACCCCCATCCATCAGAACAGATGTATGCGTTACATCAAGTCCCTCTATTCCTTTAACCCCCCCTGCCCAGTCTTTTTGCTTCACCGATGAGATCAAACAGCGGCCCTGAAAGAAGTCCACCAGGAAGATGGAGGGCTCTGTTTATTCCATCAATGGCTCTGACATTAGAAACCAAATTTAGCCTCTGCAAAGATGTTCCTCATACCTTTTATTATATGACGGATGTTTTAAAAAAGGAATGTTGATTCCAGAGCTTTGAAAACATTTCATTAACGGTCAGATGGTGTTGGGTTGTGTGTCTTGACCGAAGGTGTGTTATTGTAATGTGGATTCCAGAGACATTTCACTACCTGTCATGGTGGTTTTAAGCACACTTACTTTAAATTAACTGTATCAATTGCTTTACACTAAATTCAGAAGACATTATAAATACAATTTGTGTCTGAATATTGTATTCCTCAGTGAAATACATTAATGTTACAGTACCTGTTCGATTTGGGTAATGATAAGAACATTTATCGCGTATGTACCTGTGTGTCCATTTGAAGTGATTTTGCACTCCAAAAATAATCCATTCCTTATAACAATGAGTTTATGGTGAGATGAGTTTAAGTTGTCTGCAGTCCTAAACATCTAAATGTCACTTTTTCTATTATTTCTAATGTGACATTTATCGATCATAAATCTACTAGAATCCTGTGTACTTGCTTAAAAAATGTATACTTGCATATTACATAGAAAAAAAGATCCTTATATTTAAATAATGAAACTAGATTCAGATAAGATTTAAGACTTGGTTTTCAATAAGCGCTACAGATTCACAACCGAACAGCTAAACTCAAAGATGCTGACTCACTGTGGCACAGTTAGGTGTGCTCGTCGTCGATGTGGCAGATCTCTCTTCAGTCTTTTCGCGGCAAAGCCAGTGTCTGCTTATGTGACGTCCGGTGGCTGCATCACCTTTACATTATTTGGTAGTGTATGTGTAGCACCATGCATATAGATCTATGTGCCTTGAGTTGATATGGCTGCCTGCTTGTTGCATTGGACATTAGTGTTCTTCTAAATGCTACAATATTCAACAGTTTTATGGATTTTTGATTCTGATGTACAAAGCCTTTTTTTCTATCGCATACTTTGTGCTACTCGAAAGATGTATCTTGTTATTGTTTATTGCAATATAAAATGTAACTGTTCATTTACTTTGTTATGACCATGTATCAATTATGCATTTATTCTTAGTATTTAGGTTCAAGTGGATTTTTAAGATTACATTTGATTGGAATGACCACCATCCAATGCAATAAGTGCAAACAGTGCAATTACTAATTGGGCTAGCGATTGCATGTGAACTCGTAGAGGCTTGAACCTCTCACCGCTTTTTAGTAACATGGTTGTTTTGTCTTTCCCCGCGCCTCTTCTGTGCCATTTTAACTTGACACTGTGCCTTCCTGTTCCTGTTGTGACCACTATTGACCTGGTATCCAGGATAACTCCACAGTAGGTGGTTTGTGGCTCTCTGTAAAATCAATACCTGTCTTTCCTCGTGTGTATAGCAGCATGTGTATAACAATAAAGAACAGATTAAATACTTTCTGACCCTGAACCTTTCTGATCCATCACAGTACCTATTTACTTCGGAGAATACTTTTGAAGGCTTTTATTGGTCATGCATACATAGCTAGAGTGTAGTTATGACGATGAAAATCTTAGGTCACAGGCTCCTCCAACAGTGCAACACAATACAACTGAAAAAATAGTGCAAGTAAATACAAAAATAAAGATACTAAAAAGTTGAATACTGCAATACTATGCAAGTGATTGAATATGATATAATAGATAAATAATTTATAAATTGCAGCCAGATTAATGTTGTGGATGTTTAAAAAAATGCAGGTATTTAATAGTTTTATGGCCTGTGGGATGAAACCGTCCGAGTCTGGTGGTTTTAGTCATGATGCATATGCGTATTATAATATGTTACTCCATATACTGCAATCTCATGTTATTTTAGTTACTTATTTACTTTTAAGTTTGAACTTGGGGCCTAAATTATGATTACAGGGTGGCCAGATGTTGATCTTTGATTATTATTACTTACTTTATAAGTGTGTTTAATGCCTGCCACAAATTGGTTTAAACCTGGCAAAGATTGTCATGTAAGAAAAAACAGTGCCCCCTGCTGGCAAAGGAGGCAACACAATCCTCCTATGGATTAGGATTCCTCACAGGGACCATGAACTGCAGTAAAACCATAAAGGTTTTTATTTATTCTTATGGTCCTGTTAGTTTATGATTAACATGATCTATATATGGTATTTCCATTCATAAAGTGCTACGAAGAGTATCATAAAATGCCATTTGTGAAATTATGTTTAAAGGCTGTTGTCATCTTGTTTTGAAGATAAATAACTTTTGATGTCCCTTGATGAGAACTAGAAAAAGAAGGCTAAAGCTTAAAACAGTGCAGCTGCATTGTCAACAAATGAATTATAGCTTACTCAGATGTAAGTGGATGAGAAGTGTCCCTCCCAGTCGGCCTAAGGTCATTTACAATCTGAGTCACCAAACAGGGAACAAGTAAACAAGTCTCCCTTTAAATCCCAATACCATTTGATACAGCAACATTTCATTGAAGCCGCAGTCCATGTTCTGCCACCAGCAGCTGGCTTCAGTTGAGCATTCTGTTGCTAGTAGCAACACCACCAGGTACAGTTCCTTAGCAGCGACTGCTTAACTACATCCTGCCTTGTGTCGGATCTGTGTCCAATAGAGGTGCTTTATCCTATAGGTTTCTCTACTTTATGTTATAACATTTTTTATTTTTTTAATAAATAATGGCATTGTATAGTATGTTTTACATTTAGTTAAAATAAGTCATAGTTAAGAATGTCAAACAACATCATAAAAATATCCCAGAATAGTATTTCATAAAAAGAGTAGGCCAATAAAGTATAGAATTGAACTAGAAAGTTTTAGAAGTCATGTTATCATGTGTAATAAAAAAGTAATAGTACAGTATGTAATAAAAACACATAATATATAGTACAAATACAAATAAATAAATCAAAGTATAGTTATAATTGGAAAAATCTTTGAATTTGGAATAGTATCTATCTGTTACTTTTCAGTACATCATTTGTGTTTATATTATTGCTTATGGTTTGCCATGGTCCTGCAACAGATTCCTATGAAAAGCAGAAATGAAACATGTTAGCTGCTCAACATGAATGCAGCAACAGTGAAGTAAGGCCAATCGGGGGATGAACAGTCTGTGGCAAAGAAGAAGGGTGTGTGCTCATTTATTGTGCTGAAACTGAATATCTGTGTCTTGACAGTGCACAAATCCTATTAATAATTCACTATTTTTTCCTCGATTCCACATTGTTAACGTCAGTATATTACAGATGATATACCTCTACATCTCACCCTGAAACGAGTACATACATGTTTTATTTTTTTGATTAAGCGCACATATATCAACCTGCTGGTGTTTGCCGGTTCATGTCAGGATGAATTTGCTAAGTGTCTCATATTTCATAAAGACATTCTCCAGCAGTATTAGTTAACTGCTCTCTGCTCAGCTGGACTGACAGGCAGTGTGAAATGTAATAAGGATTCAGTTACAGAGGTTTCGGGTGTGCCTGTAAAAACATAATACTCTGAGAAAATGTGTCTGCAAATGTATGTGTTATGTGTTTACACATGTTGTAAATGAGATTAGGGTCTATGAGAAGGTCAGTGGGTGGGATCAGTCGAGAGCTAAAGGCTTTCCTTAACGCTTTTAAATGTATTAGCTTGTTTGATAAGCTGAAAGATGTTTTTATGATTTAAAAAACTTAACCATGTCATTTTGAGAGAAGATTAGGAATCATTTCCGACCCTCCCAGGCCACACAGAGAGCTGCTGTTCAGAAAGGTAGATACAAATCTGTACAAATGTTTATCTAACAGTAAAAATAAACAGTTGGGGTAAACAATAATCCTTAAAACATTTCTATATTGGTCTCATCTCTTGGGGCAGTACTTTAAAAAATATTAGGATATGCCTCCTGCTGGGTGATTTAGGGGTGAAGCTTGGCTTTCTGCAGAGACATAACGAATGTAAGACAGGACTTTCGTTTGTTGCAGATGCTTGGGAATGAAAATATTTTTTGGAAAAGTTAAATCCACCAAGAATACTGTTTTAAACTCTAAGACACTTGCACAACTAGTAAACTCAAAATTCAAGATTAGAGGATAATGGACTATTTAAAGCTCTTTTTTCTCCATTTAGGTTCTAATTTATGCTAAAACTAAAAGGTCAAACAAGTCTGTGTAAACTGTAAACACGTTTACCTCAGGCCGGTCAAAGAAAGTGCTCCCTCATTTAATTAGTCTGCACTAAACCTCTTTGAGGCAAATCTCCATCCTAGCTCTGTATGGGTTTAATCATGCCTTTGATTTCCCCTAAAAAACATAACATTTCACTGTCACAAAAAGACATTCATCCCACAGTGAATATATCCAATACCAGATAAACAAATACAAAATAAGGTGTGAGAAAAATAAAACTAAGTGCTGACAACATCCAAAACGGAGATAACTCAAAATACTGTCTGTTAAAAATATGCACAATAGAACTAAAGAGTTTACGGTCTCTAAACTCTAATCACAAAAGAAACACCCTAATAACATAATGCCTGTCTGTAAGCAGGGGATTAAGAAACTGCGTACACATGTGCTCAGACAGCTACCCTACTTTGAGAGGACCACTTTACAGTATGAGATCAGAGAGAAAGAAGAGGAGCAAGAGAGGGCAGGGGAGACAGAGAAGTGAGTTACATGACGGTCTGTTGGACAAACTGAGCAGACCAAAGTTTTTGTTGGACTCATTTTGCATCCTTATAAACTTTATATTTAAAAAGGCTGGAAGAGAATAAAAGTGATTAACAAGAGATTCCTCAAATTACCAGATCTTCCTGCCTTGAGGCATCATGACACAGCAGGTCAGTGGCTCACCGTTCCTCAAGCCTTTTTTTCTGAAGACGCCTGTGAGAGTGGTCAACCCTCTGCGACAGAGACGACACACACTCCCTGCCAGCGAGTTCAGGAACCTCACGCCGCAGGACGCTATCAGTGTGTTTGAGATCGAGAGAGAAGGTAAGTCAAGTTTCTGCTCACCATAAAACTAACCTGATATGCGTTTTAACACAATGTATCACCAGCTAAGAACTTGACTCATGTTCTTGTGTAGAGGTGATATACTGTATTTTATGTTATTGGGGAAGATATAAATGTTACATATCTTTTGAGTGTTAAAGCAGTATTAAGTTGAAAAAGAGCACATTTCTCTCAAATTGTAGTATTGTCCTGATATTCATTACTACTCCCAGGACATGACCCACTGAATAAACCGGTGCTCCCCCCCCCTTCCAGCATTTGTCTCGGTGTCTGGAGAGTGTCCACTTACCCTGGATGAGGTGCTTAACTTTGTGGGCCAGTGCCCTGAGCTGTCGCTGGGCTGGTTTGAGGAGGGACAGCTGGTAGCTTTCATCATCGGCACTGGCTGGGATAAGGAGAGGCTTTCACAGGTATGAAAATATGTACAAAATAAAAATGTGCCAAACCTTGTTTAACCATGAAGAAAAATGACTTTCTCTGATGCATGTGACTATGTATTCCCCTTTCTCCAGGAGGCAATGACTCGGCATGTTCCAGACACCCCCACTGTGCACATCCATGTGTTGTCAGTGCACCGTCACTGTCGCCAGCAAGGCAAGGGCTCCATCCTCCTCTGGCGCTACTTGCAGTACCTGCGCTGTATGCCGGGCCTCTGCCGGGCGCTGCTGATCTGTGAAGACTTCCTGGTGCCCTTCTACGTAAAGGCCGGCTTCAAGGAGAAAGGAACATCAGCCATCTCCATATGCAACATGCAATTCCAAGAGATGGAGTTCACACTTGGTGGGCAGGCGTTCGTACGGCGGAACAGTGGCTGCTAGTTTATGAGCTCCTACACCCTCCTATCTCAAACATGGACTCCGGTCAGCCTGTGTGCAGCAGACAGGGTTCAATGTTGGTAACAAGGTCTAAATGGACCTCCTCATCTCAGTACCCCAGTAAGGATGCAAAGGATGAGATCAATTCAAAGTGTCTTTACTGTGAAAATGTATTCCATATTGCTAAAATGTTTCTATTGTCAATTGAGTATTTGTAGCAGATATTTGTTGATTCTTTCTTACACAATTTGAATAAACTGTAAAATCTTCGACAGGCATTTTTTGATAAAAAAGATAAAATCACAGACCACTTAAGGTTGTCGATCTTTTTTACTGTTGTTTTCAGTTACATGTGATTAGACAGGTAGCTAAAACACTACCGGGTTAAAACATCATCACTTCGTGAAGCAATACAAACAGATAAAAGAAAACATTTGAGTGCTCAGCATAACGTAACAAAAATATGGCAGTAGTTGGTACATTTTTCAACAAGGCACCAACGGTATCGATATTTGATTTATTTGTCCCTGCTTTTGTTTGAGGTTGCCTGAATAATAAAATCAATGTCTGTACCAGCGCTGGCTTCTCTAATTCCTGCCTCTCGTGTAAAAGGCAGCTGGGAACATTGATGAGGTTCAGAAGTGCCATACCTTTGTTTCAGTGGACAATGAAGGAGTGACAATGAACAGGGAGGTGAAAGAAGGAAGTGTTTAGGATGAGGGGCATAGGTTTTCATACTGACAGAGTAAAAAAAACAAACACAAAGTACATTGTCATTTTTCACAACGAGGGGGACAGTCACACAGGGGCAGAGTGGAGACACAGACTTGCTGATATCATCTGTGAGTCCTCCTCTTTTGACCTGATGCCTTCCTGTTTCGCTCACACTGTCCACACTTCAGTGGAGGTGAGCGTTGAGGTCGTACTTCTCACAGAATTTGTCCGTGAAGGGGATGCAGGTGAGCAACTCGCACCATTCACACTTGATTGGGTAGACGTAGAATAGCACCACGAGGCCCGAGAAGAGCCCGACAAACACCACCAGGAAGACGATGATCTGACAGCGTTTACGATACATGTCCAGGCGGCCGAAGCTGATGTAGGGTAAGAAGGCGAAGGACAGGAAGAAGCCGGAGATGAAGCCACAAATGTGGGCGAAGTTGTCGATCCAAGGCAACAGCCCAAAGGCAAAGAGGAAGAGCACCACACACAGCAGCTTGGTGAAGGCCCTCCAGGGCTGGGCGAGGATCTGCCAGCTCTGAAACAGCTCCACAAACAGACAGGCCAGGATCCCAAACTGAGAGCCGGCTGGGCCCACCTGACAAAAAGACAGCAGAGAGAGAGGCATAAGCTAACATAACCATGTGCACAAACATTCACCACGTTATTTAAAGGTCACCTTTTATACTGTTTTTTATCAATACATTATAGGTCTCAGATATACATAAAACATGTCTCTGAAGTGTATGGCTCCAAATACCAAACAGATCATTGCAGCATTACCCATAATCCCCTCTGTTTCAGCCCTGTTTCAAAAGTGCTGATTCTCTGTCTGTTACTTTAGATGAAAATAAGGAGCCCCTCCTCACGCCCCTCCCCACGCCCCATTCAGGTGATAAGGTGGGTGGGTGTTACCTTGGTTGGTGATTGGCTAATGGTTACACAAGCCAAAAAAATCGTTATGACATCATAAAGTGGCCAAAATCTGATCAGCTCATTTTCAGACAGGTTTTTATATAAATGGATCAGGACAAAAAGTGAGAGAATCTTTTTTCCTGAAACTTTCAGAGTCTCCTAATGCAGAGGGGGCACATGTTTATGTATAAAATAAGTGGATTTTGCATAATAGGTGACCTTTAAAAGTTCCTTGCATTATATGATGTTCTTAATAAACTTAATGAGCTCCAAAACAGGAACCCTGATAATATGGCTCTTAAATGCACTGATGTTTGGTGAGTGTGATACTGGTGATTACCTCCGCTCTGTAGGGCAAGAATATGGCTGAAGCTAAGTTGCCAGTGATGCCACTGAGAATGTAAATGATTGAGATGCGCAGCCAGCCTGCCAGCTTCTCCAGGTCCCTCAGGATGGTCATCTGGAAAGCAACCGACACCAAGCAGTGAAGGATCCTAGGGAGGAAGGAGAAAAGGTTATTATGTGTATATGTGTCATATATGTTATATTTAATATGTTATATGTGTAGCGGGACGTGTGTGTATGTCAGTGAGAAAAGCTGTGCGTGTTAGGAAGATAAGAAAAAAACCCTCAGCAGACCGATGACTTTGCACATCTACAAAATCGGTCTCTATCCCATTGAAGCTTAATGAGTTTGTGAGGTTAGGGCACTTTGTTTAATTGCCCGGGAGACGGATAAGAGACAGCATGAAGATGAAGCACCGCTCTTCTAAAGGGAGGTCAGCTCTCTGTGCTGTCAGGTCTGAACTACAGAGAGTGGTGCAGCCAGTTTTAAATATACACTGCATTTATACAATGAATGCACTATTAATGTGCACATATCACTAGGGATATGATAGCACTCGATTGAATTGGATTTCCCATATTATATTCTTTATGGACTCTTGCATTTATATTCAACATATGATTAACAACCAATAACCTCACCTTTGCTACTCATGCCTTTTCTCCCGATTGTTTTTTTTCTTTTAGATATTTAATATGTCTCTTTATCTTTCCATACATTTGTGTTGAGGTAAGTATGAATTCACCAAGAGCTACAGACAGCTAGTCAATTTCCTTGTATGTGCCAAATATATTTTGCTCATAAACATGATGCTGATTCTGATCTTTTAATCATCCTTTCCTTACCGCTGGGTGCAAACACAGTCCTTGAAAAAAACTGATTTAGTATACCATGCTGAGACAAGCTGGCTTTCAGCTCTTTATAAATCATGTTTTGACCGATTTATCGGCTGAAAGGCTGATTTTATCTGCTAAATTATGTTTCTGGTTAGCCGGATTTGCTTTGATTTGTACTACTGTGTAGAAAGTCATTTTTTCTTATTCAAGATCTTTCTTTGATATACTACTCGTGTTTGAATTTGGAAATACATCCACAGATATAATCTCTAGGAATACTACATTTCATATAAAAAACATCCCCTTTCCTTTTTGTTGGTTTCTTTTGCCAAGTACATTTTATATTAAGCAAAATCACTTTGCAGTATCTTGACAGACTTACCCAGCATGCAGGAAAAGTGAGAGCCAGAGCCTGTAAAACTGATCTGGGATCTCGGGGTTGAGGAAAGGCAACAGTCCACACACATCGTCCATGCAGTGCACCTGAAAATGGACGTAACACATCATATTATGTCATACACAAATTATGAATGTGATAATCAAAGATCAAATATGACGTGCACCTTTAAGCAGACAACACATCTTCTACACAGAAATGTTTGGTGAGTTCACAATTAATATGTTTTGGTATTCAGGAAACAACATAGTATAACAAAGGACGTTTTGGCTTTGAACAGCTCCTTTTCTCCCGATAATAAAATCTAATTAAGATGGTTGCTTACTTGAGAGCAGAGAGTAGCCTCCTCATGAAAGTAGCCGTTCATAAAGTCACAATATTCCCGGGATGTTATTTCACACCTTGAGAAAAACAAGAAGCATTTCTAAATGAATAACCTATCATACATCCTGTTTCTCTACTAGTCCAGGACACATATTAGTGACAGGTACATCGGCTCCCCTCACCTCCCTTTGGTTCCAATGCAGCAGGGTCGGCCTGTGATGGTACAGTCTATATGAGGCAGGTTGGTGTGGTTCCCTGTGTTGTACCTGGTACAAATCTGAAAGCAGTTGTTTTGTTAGTTTTTTTTTAATCTTAATCAGAGCCAAAATCTATATACTTCCTAGATTCACCAAAGAGAGCAATATGTACTCTGGACAGAAAACGTTGCTTAATCCCCGTCACGCGTTTGAGTTAAAGCTGTAAGTGTGTTTTATTGAATAGATAATACAGCATGTTTTCAGATGCCCTGGGTCTTGTTTCTTACTATTTAAGGGATTCTTTGCATGCTATGTGTGAATGTCTGTCCTGTTTTCTATGACACCAATGTTGGAAATACATGTTTAGACCATTCATTCTTTGGATAAAGTATGCTTTATTAAAAAAAATCAATCAAACATTGAGAAATCAATCTTTTCAAATATTGAATTTATTATCGAGGCCGGATCACATGTAGCTGATGTTATTAAACTTTCCAAAGGGTCTGTCATTTCTTTATGTCTAAATGCCAGACACAATGTCACTGAACATACCGGCCATTTGCTGATGTCATCAGGCCATTCATGAGGTGTTACTGAGGCAGGCTCTAGACATATCCTTTAATGAGACAAACAATATGCATACATTATGTATTTTTACCAAACCGTATCCGTTAATGAGAAAAATGAAATAAGTGTATTTACCTGGGATCCTGATGGCATACAGAGCCATACTGTCTGTCTTTACCGTCTAACTGGGGTGTGCTGAAATGACTCGGCCACTTTACCCACACAGCTAGAGTACTCTAAATATAAAACAACAAATGAAAGCGTTAGAGGCTAACATCTTCGATTTACGGTTAAACTATAAAGGTAGGAGAACACAAACAAGAAGAGGGATGGTTTACAGACCGAGCATTCCTCCGCTGAGGTTTGGACGCAGCCGGAGCGATCGTTACGCACACAGCAGGCAGAGTTGCGTTCGATAGCTCTTTTATCCCTGATAAGATCATGCACCTGTTTGTCCTGCCGCATGCATGGAGAGAATTTGGCCCCCAAGTGGATCAGAGCTTCCTAAGAATAAAAGACAATAGGACAAACATCTTAAATGTAGTATTGGTTTGAAGATATGTATGTCCCTTTATTGCTTGCATTATTGATCTTTTTAGAGAAGAGTGCTCACCGAACCCGGCCCGATCCAAAAGTTCTCCTGCTGTACATACTTGACATTTTCATAAACACCTTTGTTTCTTAAAACCTAAACCAGAAGACATCCAAATCACCAAGAGCACAATACATGTGAAAGGATTTTAAAAGTGTATTATCAGATCATCAGAACAGAGCCGGTAAATGAGCCGTTACTCACAGAATCAACTGTCTCGTGCTGGGAAAAGCCCACTGGTGCAATCCCATAGATGCATACAGCCAGGATAGTGATGAGCAAGTGGACAACAGTGATCCAGTATGTAAAAAAAGGCCTAGAGGAAATAAAAAAAGTATGTATTAAAAAAAAAAGAGAGCAGCAGCGCTCATCATCTATCACTGTCGTCCACTGAGGGGAGCAGAGGGAGGGCGCTCATTAGTCAGATCTGTGAAGAGGGGCAGTACCTGTGATCATCCATGTCCTCGATCTGCCTCTTGACGTAGCTGTCAATGCGCTTGCGGTAGGTCCGGTTTGTGAGCTTTCCCACCATGCCCAGTCCATAAGGCCTTTTTTCTCGGGCAAAAAGCTTCTTGACAGGTAATACGATGCGCTGGCCTCGCCGCTGTCCGGTAACGCTCACCACCTCCTGACGAAGGGGCACCTTTGGGGGCCCTGGGGTTCCTTCTTTGGCTTTTCGCCACCCCCGTTCTAGAGGTCTGAAAGGGTTGACACAGGAAAAGACACTCAATTATTCTGAAAGGCTTTAACAAGCTTCATCTCAGCAAAAGAGAGAAGTAGTTTGGTAAATTAACCGAGGGCTTTTTTACCACTCATTATATTCCCAACACTTGGTTTCTATATTCCTAATTCAATCACAAAACACGGTCCTCTTAAACATAATTTACGGCTCAGCTTTGTGAGTTTGAATGAAAGCTGTTTTTTCTAGTGACATGGACCATGTTAATAATTATTTTTAAACGCTGGTACAGTATTAGCAGAGATTAGTACAGCCACGTACAGCATGAGATGACTCCTCTCCAGCTCCGTCTTATCCAGAGCGCTGCCTGTCAGCTCCGTCTCATCCATCTGGCTGCAGGGCTCGTCCTCTGTCATGGCCGCCTCAGACGGCGACTCAAACACCTCGTCTGCGTACGTGGACAGCTCCTCCTGCATCAGAGTGTCCTAGAACGAAAATTGTACAAAAGACAAAAGTGAGCAGGTTGCAACAAAGTGTACTCCCATGTTTTTATCATAAGAATGAATATTACATTATAAATAAGCATTTTTACACAATAATGGCATCCAAAGAACATTGTTATTTTTCATGTCTTACTCTGGCAAAGAAGGACGTGTCCAGTTCATCAGGAAAGTCGAGCATGTCCTCCTCCATGTAGCTGGCGGGGGTGAAGCTGCGTCTTTGAGTTCGTCTTAGAGTGAGAGTGCTTTCCCGTATTGAGCGCCCCTGAGAAACACACACAAAAATCCATGAAAATGTATATGCATTAGAAGCCGTTATCTTACCCGTGAAATGTAATTCTGCACAAATAAAGTCCAATTATTTCCAGAATGTGTTAGTTCTGTACAGGTATTTTCTTGTTTTTAATTGAAAATATGTAATTTTGGAAGACTGGTACAAACATAGAATTATTTCACTTGATTCGATCTCATAGCAAATCTATCAAGCAGTCACAGGTCTTTAGTGAGTTGCTCCTTCCTCTGGCACTTGAATTTGGTTGATTAAAAAACATCCACGAGGAGAACAGGTTGTGTGAATTGTGGAAGAAATACGCTCAGAATGGTAAACATTTGAGCTTGTTTGGGCTGTCCATATTATTTGTGCATGACATAATGAGATGAAAAATCAATCATCTGTATTAAATCTGTTGATCTTATCGCTCTCCCTCACCTTGACCAGCGCTGCGGCGGCCCTGAAGCTCATCTTTGCCACCGACTCCCTCTTACGTCGACGAGGCAGTCGGTTCAGACCTGAGCGGGAGCTGGTGAAGGAACAAAGAGAGGCAGCTCCAGGGGTGATGGGGGTCTGAGGCACGCTGTAGCCATCCACCTCCTCCACCATACGGAAAGCTCGCCCTCGCGCCAATGGGTCCACAATCTGGAGAATGGGTAGGAGATATGGTAGTTAAAAAGAGCCCAACAATTAAAATAATCAAGAGACAGTCATTTTCACCTTAGACATTCAACACATACTGTAGATAAGATCAATCTAACTTAGAACCAGGCTCAAAGCAATGGGAGTCTATACAATGCACCTGTGTGTCATGTTGATGTCCACATTTATTATATAAAAAAAGCCTCCAATGTTTTTGAATATTCAGATTAAAGTACATGTTTGTCCACCATAAGCATGATGTATTTTCAGAAAACAAAACAGAAAACAAGATCAGTATTAGGCAAAGCAGCTCACGTATTCCCTTACCTTTTGCATGCCATATTGTGAGGAGGGGACGTAGAGCGGAGGCGGGGTCTCCGTGCTGGTAAGGGAGATGTTGTCCTGGCTGGGCAGGTCCATCTCTCGGATCACCTGGGGCTTCAGCCTTCCATAACGCATGCTGCAGTGGCGAAGGCTTTTCCTCTGCCATTTCTGGGTGGCATCACCGTCCTTACTGACCCCAAACCAGTCCGCTGTTCCCCTAGCACCACAAACACTGCCCTTTCAGCTTTGGGTCACCAAACCAACACACGTGCTTCAATTCTCACAGAGATTCAAAATGCTATTTGCAATGGTGAAACTTGAGATGAACAGCCCTGTATCTGCAATGTATCTGAAAATGTGTGGGACTGATAAGACTGCAGATCCCAGGATGTAGGCAAGTGAAAGGCAGAGGACAGGGAACAAGCCTGGCATGTTTGTGTCCAGGCACACCATAAAGACAGGTAGCAAGAAACAACAGAGGTATTAACTGGAGTCTGATGTGGCAAATGCAAAAGATTATAATTCAGATGTTCCCAATCCTAATTGACACAAACAAACAGATATCCCAATTAAGAGAGAACAGAGGATTTATCTGAGGTTTAAATGTGTTCTTTCTCAAATATCATTGCACCAAACCTTGAGGAATATACATGCAATCAGGTTGTTGAAGTTGAAGCCCTAATCAGTACCAGAAAAAACAATGTTACTGCACCCCGAGGGCAGGAAGTGGAAACATTCTTCAAAGGAAAGTTCATGAAAGCTAGCTATTTCTACTAATTACCAGCTGCAGAGTAAACGCTCTGTAGAGTTTAGGTCAAATCTATTTCTCACTAGTTCAGCTTTCTCTCTCTCTCCGTGAATACGTTTTACTTGCTGTTTTGGTCCCCAAATATGTCAGTGTCAAGATTGTACAGCTAATATTCTGGCATATGTGTTGCTTTCTTTGCAGCAGTGGATATGCCATCACTAACCTTGGTTTCTAAGAGCATGTTTGAACATTGTCACGGCCCAGACTAATCTAATCAGAGTCCATGATAAAAGCCTTTAGACCTGGCATGTCAGCCTTAAAATGCAGTCTCACTGAAGGCTAGCACTCAGATGCAAAAACTTCCTGAGATATTAGCTATTTGAATAAGGGTAATTTGTTTTGGTTTTGGGTCATTTAGGTCTTATGACTCACATCTGCAACAGCTTCAGTCAAAAGATAAATGTGTGGGAATGGTGTGATGTGTTACAATTCAGTGATGAAGTAAAAACAATTCTAAATGTTAAGCAAATTGGCAATATCATGCGAATGGTCAATGTGAAGTAATCATACACAAAGTACACCCACTTATTTTCTTACAGTAAATCAGTGTACAACACACACACCTGAGCCCTGACCCTAACACCTGCGGTTTGTGAGGGACTTCCTGCCGTACCTGAGCAGGGTTCTGGAGAGCGAGTGGTGTTTCCTGACGCAGCGGCGAGCAGCTCGCTGCCCCTTAATGGGAACCGTGTTAATCCGCTCAAAGTGCACCCTTCTGCTGCTGTGATCAGGCAGATCGGGACCGGAAGGTGGCAGAAAGGGACAGGAAGAAGAGAAGAAGAGAAGACAACAAGAAGCAGTGAGAAGGAAACGTGCAGCTGGACAGTGCTGTAGCCATCATGCAGAGAGAGCAAAGCAGACTGTTAGGTTAGGACTTGGGTTTCATTGAGATTAAAAACATGAGAAGGGTTATTACCAGGCAGATAGGATCAGTCATGCAAATTAGAAAAAAAGACAAGTTAAGCAGAAACACTGTAGTTTCATGGAAATTGTTGTTTTTATACATGCCAAGGATGCTCTTATCTTCCATTAAACATTCATTTATCACTTATTTTACACATTGCAGCATTTCATTCAATAATTTGCAAGTTCTTTATATTCAAATCTTTAGGCATACTATAACCCACTTATATAGAGACGTTAGTATATATCCAGTGTATTGCTAGCAGCGTTTACCTCTTAATGGTCTGAGTGATGGATGACTGGCGTTGTAAGACGGGCCGCCGGGTGTCAAAGAAGTCTCGGGGGGGGGACTGGAGGTGAGATGTCTCCACTGGCATGCTGATACTGCGCAGGAACCCCTGCCTCTTCACCGGCTACACAGCAAAGGACCCGCAGGGAAAAGTGTGAAAACAGGTCATGACAAAAATGACAAAGAGTAGAGAATGGGATTCAGCGAGAAAGAACACCTGTACAAAGGTGGGAGGCTCGTCTAGTGACATCTGAGTCGTGGGAATGTCCAGTCGGAGCCAGGGAGGTTTCTTCCTCTGCAGGCTGCTGGTACTCTCCCGCCGTGCTTCAGCCATGTTCTCTGTCCCACCCCAGGCCTGCCAGCTACACAGAGAAGGAGAAGATGACGTTATTATGTGTTTGAAGAATCACATTCAATCTTAAGGAACAATAGTAACAACACACATTCACATTTTAAGGATAAAGTCTGCGGTTGCAAAGATGATGGCCACAAGGATTTTGTGCTGCATAATTGTTTCACAAGAGGGTGCTAAGGCCCCTTACTTGATTCAAGCATGGGCGTTCACATATTTCCGTTCATTAGATAGTAAAGGGGAAACCACAGAGAGCAGCCTACAGCTTTTTACCCCTTTTCCAAAACAATTCCCAGAGCCATTGAAAAAAACAGCAAAACATGTGCTGGAGAGTAGGGAAGTTGAATTCTTAAAAATAATCCCTTAATTCTAGTTCAAGTCAAATGTAATCTCCCAATGTGGTCCTTTTGTGGATCCAGCAAACCTATCAGAGACTAATGACTATGTTTGCATTCCCACAACTAAGCCTGTGAAGGTTACAAAGTGAAACTCAACATCAGCCTGCCTGTAGCTGCAGCCTTGTTATCACCAGGCCCTCGTTTTATTGTCCCACCATCTAACCTCACTTCTCTAGGCCTGGTGGTTCATTTCCTGTCATTTACTTTACTCCTTACATTCCCATGGAAAACTGTTCCTTTTAGTCCTTAACAGTGCAAAGGCATCATTTGCAAGTTTTCAAGCAGTATCACCAACATGTGTTTATGCAAAGTTTTGCGTTCATTATTGATTCAAGCAATCTTTAAATCTGCGGACATGAGGAATGTACAAATGAATGACTGCCGTTCTGTACAAGTGTTTAAACTTACGAAAGAGGGTGTCTCCTCAGCTATGGAGCTGTTACAAAACCAAATGAATTTATAGAATCCCTTTTGCGTCCTTCAATTATTTTAGTTTCACAAGATGCAATTGTCACAAATGACTTTGCATCAGGTCTCGTACCCACTTCTCCTGTTACAGATTTGCAACCAGAAAAAAAGTCCATGGCTCCAAGTGACCACATCTGCTTCCCATTGCCATTTTAACACACCACAGGCTTCTGTTTTAGCCCAAGTGGTGATGGGAAGAGTTGTCAGTGGAACTTAGTTGAAACGGAAGGAAAACCTCAGGCTGAGGGGCAGCAGGGGTCATCAGCAATGTGTTAATATTTAAACGCAGTCTAACGATTGCTGACAGATATTTCTCCATTAATCAATTCCCAGAAGGACCCTACAGTATATCATTTGTGGACAATTCCAAGTTACAGAATAAAGGTAAAGCTACGAGGCAGAAAACTAAAGACAGCCGTGTGCATTTTAGGTTGTTTTAGTAGGGTTTCGTCTGACCTCCAGTGACATTGTCTGGACTGTTATACAATATTAGCAAGACAGACACCAGATCATATCCATCCATGGCAGATTCAGAAAAACAGAGAAAGTGCCAGTAAACAGACTGCAGAGTGACATATGACACATTCTGCTCTCCTTTTTTACCAAGGAACCTGCAGAGCCTTCTGCCTGTAAATGCACCAAAAGGAGTCATCACATACTTCCTCTATCTTATAGACAGGCTGCTAACATTATGGCAAATGCAAACCCAGTTTACGCACAACAGCCCTCTCTCTTACCCCAGGCTAGAACACCCGACATTTAATTACTTTCCCCATTAGTTCAAAGCAACAGCAGGGCTCCTGATATAGAGCAGATCAGTGAAGGGAGCAGGCATCAGCTTCAGGGTTGTAGATTGGAACAAACTGGGACTAAAAGCAGACAGCGAGGGAACCTAATTTCCCTCCATGCTAAACATTGTTTGATTGCCTAAGCCCTGGCTCCTGGTGCTTTAACTGAGTTTGCCCTGACTGCTGTGTTGATGTTGCTTTGCCTCTAGAGAATGAAAGAGGGACGGACAGAAGATAACTGAAAACCTCTCATTGTTCCTGCTTCTCCTCCTGCTTTAGGCTTTGTTCTAGCTTCGAGTTTCTCCCACTCGTTGCATGAATGTGCTCTCTATATGAGTGATTGACATTTACAGGCAATTACAGCATCTGAGTTTATTTTTCCCTGCTTTCTTTATGCTAGCTAGATCAAACCCACACAGACAGTTTTTGTATTCAAAGTATGCAAATGAAGCTCTAAATTACAGTAAGTACTAAACAAATTCTGATCATGCCAAATAAACTTCAACACAGCTAATCCTAATGCAGCCATGCAGCTATTGTTATGGATTTCCATTAGCCCACTGATCAGTGGGTTTTAAGAGCTTTGGTCAAAGCCCAAGGTAAACCTCCAACGTTCAACTGAAAGCCAAGTGCCGTGGAAGTCTGTCTGCCTATTTTTCTCTCGTCATCCTCCAAAGTCAACATGGCAGCCAAACTGGCACGGGCCCGCGACTCGTGTCTCAGGAGCAGTTAAGCTGGAACAGTTGGGCATTGCTCAGACGCAAGCTACGACTCATTTCTCACTGTGAGGGAGCTTTCGAAATGTCATACATCCCATTGAGTGATAATTAGAAATCAGTGAAGAGAGAGGTAGGACTGAAGGCTGGTCCCTGTATGATAAGAGGGGGTCTTCATCGGCAGAAAATCTTTCAGAAGGAGAGATATCCTTGGGGGAAGGAGAGCTGATTGAAGTTTGTGTTTGGCAATTATCCAGGCAGGAGGATTAGCCCTCCCTTGACAGCATTTTATCTGTTCATGGTCAAGTTTGACGGTTAAAGAAAATCATTGTAAGGTAACGGCTTACTGAGAGAAGACTACATTCTGAATTCTTTCAACCTGCTTAGTGAAAGCACCACAATGTATTATCTTATTCTCAAGGTGTTTGGCTTTTGTCTGTCGTATGGCAACAATTTCAAGCATGTAATAGTTCCCTACAGTGTTTACATTCCCAGCACAGATTTCAGGCCCACATTCTTTAGACTACAATGATTTAATCTAGTTTCTTAAAGATATTTGTTTTTACGTCACGTTTCACATCTAAAGAGGGAAAACGCCCACACCCATAACTTTGCACTGAGCCTTGCAAGATTGGCTTCCTGCCGTCGTTTGCTCCTTGTGAGAAACGAACACTTCCTACTCAATAATGAGACCCATGACAACACTGCATGGATTGTTTTAAATTCTAGGGCTGACATTGCTTTTCCAGGCCACTTCTTTTTCTCCATTAGGCATGACAAAACACAGAGCACAAAGCTGACATCCCTCCAGGTGCAGGGATGTCCAGCAGGCCATAATGACTGGGGCTGACAGGTATACCCAGCACTCTCTCTGTCTCTCTCTGTCTCTCTCTGTCTCTCTCGGGGGAACTGCGCTCTATTGTAATACCTTCTGCATACAAACTCAAGGCCACTGACGTTTGCCATGCCTTCATTTAATATAATCACTTAGTAGTGTTATCCAGTCGTGCAGAAAAAGGCACTGGTTTATGAACAGCTGCTACAGGTGAGGCTTAAAGTCAAACAGAAGACTGGCTGGCTCAGTTGATGGAGCTTTTAAGTGCCACCTTTAACACATTCAAGTGAAAGTTAAAAAAAACATGCCTAGTGAGGCCGGGGGCCGTGTTAATGCTTCATTTTGTGCTTGTTCATCGTGCACAACATAGTTTTCTCTTACCGCTCTTGCACTCCAAATATGTGCAGAGGCTTGCAAGAGAGCATTGCCCTCCTATTTCATATTCATCATAAATAAAATATTAGTCTGACCATGGCCTCCTTTAAAATTGGATCAGTCATCTTTTCTGTGGATGCTTTATTTAAACTCTTCTGTCCCTATACACTATTTTACAGATATGAAAGAAATGGGAGCTTTTTTAAATAAACGTGTATTCTTTTAAAAAGTGTGCATGACAACCCTATCAAGTCTTTTAGAAAAAATAGTATTAAACAAAAATGTCTTTCTGAGACATCTTTGTAATCTTTTCTATCCAGGGCCATTTCCAATCTTAAAGCATGCCATAGCCACATTCCTAAAGGTCTCTAGCTGAGAATGAACTGAGCTCAAATGGCCAAGAAGGAAACCACATGAAGCCTAACCGTTATGGACAGGAGCTGGCTGGTGTCCGGGTACTGCGTGTACTTTAACTGCTTTGAGCTACTCTACGGGAGGCATGCTATAGCTGCAGCCACATTGAGGCTGGCTGTCTGAGAGAGTTGTGTCATTGAGGCGGACAAAGCCTCAGGTGGCTGCCTTGCAGGGCCCTGTTTGCTCACAACATGGATTATGAAGCCAATGTGGACAGTAAAAAAAAGGAGGAATTGTTGCCTGTACGGGCAGGCGGCGTGATGGATGACCCCATCTATCTGGGTAATGATGAGACCGGATACCTAATTCTTGAGAGCTGCAGGGCTTCCTGGCCCCAGGCCTCTGTTCCTCCTTTCACTCATTCATCCTCTTTCTATTCCTGTGTAACGAACCTGCTTCTGCATCTGAAACAGGTCGACTTTTGCCCACTGAGGCTCAATTTATAAATTCAGTATTACCTAAATATTAAGGTAAAATGTTTTTTAATATGTTGCTACAATTTTCTGTTATGCAAGCAGGGCGCTAATAGTTTATCAGATTACTGTCTTACTCACAACCTAATGGAACAAACAGGTTACGTTTTCCCCATTCTCCAATAGTTAGTCATTCACTATAAATGCTCCTATCCATTGTGTATGCGCTACTTCAGGCTGGAGGCCATATTTGACATGCAAACAATGAAGGGAAACTATGCTATTGAGACATTCACTCTCTCTGTGATTCTCTCACTAACAAAACTTTAAAATATAAAGCCTGAATATAAAAAGACTTACCAAGCATATCAGACATTTGCTGTGAAACAAATGCCTCAAAGCTTCCTTTATGAAATCAATCTAGTAGCGGCAGTTTCCTGAAATGGGATTTCATAACTATGACCAGAACCTCATGATCATGACATAGTCGTTCTAGTGGGTGGAGGCATGTAGAAAACAACATGAAAAAGCAACAGATCTGGCTACCCCCCCAACCGATGATGCAAACATCAACCTCTATAACACTACGGTAGTTCCTACAGGCATCTGAGGCCCATCTGCACATTAATTGCAGAACTATGCTTTTGATCTTTAAATAGCACATTGTGCTTCCGACCCAGCTTGACTTAAGAAGCTGACAAAACTACAAAGCCACTGATATTTCATTTGGGTAATGAGAACAGGAACGGAGACAGAAACAGTCACAAAAATAAATGTGTAGAGCAGACATTAATGCCAGGTGACATACCCAGTTGTGAAACTTGATTTAGATAGTGTAACATCCATGTAAAGCAGTGTTCTAATGTGTCTCACTTCCTTTCTGGCTTCTATGGCAACTATAAAAACTGTGTGACTTTAAAATATGGCTTCCACACATATAGCACCATAACCAAAATAAAATTGAGCCGTCTACCAGGCTTAAAGCTTGTCTCTATCAGTATTTCAGCACATCTTACAAGGAAGAAAATGCCCTGCAAAATACAGCCGCTGGCAAGAGAGTGAAGTGCAACTGAGCACCAGTAAAGCTGCAGTCATCTGAATTGACCCTAGCGACATGCGACAGGCTTTCACACCAAACCAGCCCTTACAACATTAAAAAACACAGAGAGAGAGAGACAGCAGAAATATCCATCGCAGCTGACCCTGAGATCAAGTGTCACAGCTATCTGAGGGGCAACATGGCGACAGGCGGGGCTGCTGAGACTGGCAAGGTGGGTGGATAAGGCTGGACATGGCTGACATGCCCAGCCAAGAAGGGTGGAGCAGCTCAAGCCTTTTTCCATGTTTTCCACAGGCTGTCGGCACACGGTGGGATTTTACAATGAAGACTTAACCTTTTAGCTCAGTGGTTTCAGTCGGGAGTGACTTATTTGCATGGGATCCATTGCTCACTCACTGTCATAACAGTGTTTACTAAATGACAGGATCGGGTGCCAGAGATATGAATAGCCCATCAAAGTATAAATGGCCTCCTAACAGCAGGCTGTGTGCATGTGGTGTATTTTTAGAACTAGATAGCAAATGTACGTCTGGATGAAACTGCAGACCAACATGAAAAACATCCTGCTCCAGATTTCTAGACAGTGTGAAGTTCCTTTCAACAAAAAAAAAAACCATGAATACACTTCTCCAAGATGTGCTCAGCATCAAGCTTCAAACTAGTTTTATGGAACAGGGTGCATTCATTAATCTCTGTGCAAGAAAAGACCCCCACCAGAAGCCATATCTATATCCGCCATCACAATACCTGCACCACTGATCGTATTTCTTCACAAAGCCTTATATATTACCCGGAGAATAAAGGTCGTAGAAAATTGCAGTTGGCTATTTTATCAGCACAGTAACCCATCTTTCTACGTGAACTAATATCCTGCACAGGAAATCAATATGAAGGAGAGCTGTTGAGAGTACACAGGGAGCCAGATACAAAATGACTTTAATATCAGTTTGTCACAAACAACATATCAGCCACCTGAATATTACCTCTGCTTAGCACAAAGTTATTTTGCTTTGTGCTAAGCAGGTGAAATATTATTACAGCTTATTCAGCAATTGAATTATTTAGTTAGTCTGCACAGGTGAATTATTTACTACATACTAGCTACAGGACCTGCACATGTCTGGGGCCCCTCAGCTAGAGCTCCTCTGTTCTCAGGATGTTAAAGGGCCTGTTTGAGCTCACAACAGATAGTAAAGTCTTGTCTTCACCTCGGCGGACAAAAGGCTCACTTAGGGGATCTGTGTCATGTCTCAGTCCAGGGCTATGTTTGTGTTTCTAATCTAAAGGAAGAAGCTGACGGAAAAAACTCCCTCGTGGTGGGCTATATATACCTCAGACACCAAGACAAATAAAAACAGTTTTATACATAACAAGGGAGATAATGTGAGGATATACTCAACTTTAGTGAGATCAGGTAACACCCTGTTGAACCAGCCGTCCCCGCTTTGGAATAAAGCAGTTGATAAGCAGTTCTCTTTATGCTAGGAGTCCAGCTGCCAGACCTGACAAATTTTTGTTTCCTGTAGAAGCTTTACATTACTGTATCTCCAGATGTACAGAACCCTACAAGGAAGCCAGCAGCCACTGAAACCTACTGTACAACTACACACTGAGCTAGAGAAAGTCTGTGTGTGACAAACACAGACAGTTAATGAAATTTAACAAGACTGTGATACTGCAGAGGACCTGACCCCAGCTCAGAGGCTAACAAGTCTCAGTTTCCAAATAAAAACATGGCTCTGCAATAAACCCACATGTCCAGTATAGACAACTGAAGTGTATTTTGCACAAAGGGTTGACAAACAATTAGATAACGCTAAACTACTGTTTGCCTATTACACTCACAATTAATCATATTGAAATGAATGATTAAATGTAATTCTAAATGACTGATTTATATATCTGAATACCTTTTCAGAAGCAAGGACATGCTTTCATTTCAATATTACATTTTTGAATTAGAGAAGGGCTGTCAACCTGACTGAAATGTAAATGTCAAAGGTCGTTTTTTGCACTACATGCCATAATCAGGAGATCAATAATATGAGCATCAGACTTTCTGGCAAGGTTATAGAGTATTTCTCACCCCTTCATGTGATTTGGTTTGACGCAACATCCTGGATTTATGGCTTACTAAGGGAAGACGCTTAAGACAACAAAGGGAAGTAAGCCATCTCTCTTGCAGAGCCGAGTCCTCCCAAAAGTGTCCTTACACAATCACCTCATTGTCTATGGGAGGTTTGACATTCTCTATTTAAGTGAGTAAGAGGAGAATCTCAGAAACAGTGTGCTCTAACAACATGTGATCCCCATCTAAATAGTTTCCAGCATGATATCAGCCTGAATCAATCCTACAAAAGGTTGCATTGTATGGCCTGATGTGGACTGGGCTGAACAAGAGTCATTGTATAGCCGGATCGGAGTAAAAAAAAACAAGAGCAGCAGGCTGAAGTATTCATCCCTCCATCAATGGAAATCGCACACCGAGCAGAATTCCCAGCTGAGATTAATAGTCAGATTGAGCCAAGAGACAAGTTATGGTTAAGCAGAGACGTTGTATTGGTGTGTAAGTTATAATGGACAAGCATCAAGTCATTAGTCCTAATGACAAAGAAAACAAAGCACACAGTGTCAAGCGTCTATCACTGCTCTTTAGGTTTATCTTTGTGATCTAATAAATCAACAGGATTAAAAATACTTCACAAAGGAGAGCCATCAGCTCTGTCATCTCACATCCTCCGTGGGAGACCACCAGCACGGAGAGAGGTCAGGTTACAGCTTATTTTACGGAGCAGTGCTGGAAGGAAGGAAGTGCAGAGCAGAGGAGGGGGAGACGTGCAAATGAAGGCAGGAAACGCACTGCAGACCAGGCGCATTCTCCGTGTCCGTTCCACACAACCACGGAAACAACATAGGTTTGCTCACATGCACAGGAACACATCCAGCAGCGCACATGTAAACACACACGTCCCATCCCTGGCCGTGATGCAGCATACGTCACAGCACGCAGAAAATAATATGCAGTATTTGAGTCAGGCAGGCCGCCCACTCTGGACAGGCACCGAGCGGCCAGAGAGTGATCTCAGTGAGGTGTGACATTGAAGCTGACACTTCTATTGAAGCAAGCAGATGAAGTGCAGCCTGTAGCACTAGCACAATGGGAATTAGCCGTATTAGCATGGATTCAAGCAGAGGAGAGAATCTACAAAGTCAACCCTGAGATAAAGCTTAAAGGGGTTTCCAAAGGGATAGTTTGTTAAACTGAGTTCTAAAAGAATATGAAGGATTTGAGATTAAAATGTAGCACTTACACATGATACATTCATGAACACATTACCTATACCTAGCAGAAGAATAGTGTCAAATAATCAATTTACTAATAATGAACAGGATATCATTTAATATATGACACATATTATTTCCGGCATGAATCAACCTGAAAGACTAAAGTCTAATGACGTTTTGCCCTTTAAATCTTAAACAGATTATGGACTGCATTGATTTTCACCACTGCAGTCTGTGAGTATGAACACATGTGGGCGGGTGAGCATGTGCATGTGTCTTCACACAGTGTGTATGTGGAGGTGTGCCGAAGTTAAAGGCAAGGAATATCAATTGAGTTGTTGTGCCAGCCTCCTTCTGCACAAAAAACATTTATCTTCACATATCTTGGTGACATACACCCAGAATTTCTGTTTTAGAAAACGGTAAAGACTTGTGTCACAGGTTGGAGGATTTCATTTTCATTTGGCAGGGGCAACGGCCATAGAGACATATTTGGTTTATAGGTTTCCTTACTGGGTTTGGTATACAATAAATGTCTTATATAATAAAGCTACAATATTTGAATACACAGGCGAACATGCCAATGAAAGAGAAGCAGAGAAGAGGCAGAGAGCGCTCATTAAAATGAATGAAATGCACTAAGTTTATCTTGGGAATGTCTTATGCAAGATGAAGTAGTTTGACCAACAGATGAGTGCTGATTCAGAGTATGTGCTCTAGTTCCCAGCGCTGCATGTGGTGGGAAGAGCACACAGATCAATAACCTCGACTGCAACCTCCCGCCTGCAAAAACTATTGTGTGGAAAAGGAATGAAGTTAAGATCAAAAACATTATTTCTGATATAGTATCTGACATTGCCAACCCACAGGAAAAATCTGACAGTTACTCAGTCTCTGTGGTGGGACACTCATTTGGGTCACAATGCATTTTGGCAGAGGCTGTGAACAATGTAGATTGTGGAGCAGTGATTCAGATAAATGTGAGGTGAGATCCCGGGCTCTGTGTCAAAGCAAGTCAGAATCACTCATCATAGCGGCACCATTTCTATGACTGGTTTTTAGAAGACATAATAACCTTTCAGAACATTTCCAGATCCACATTTCTCTTCACGTGGCTTGGATAGTAGTGGATTCTGAGTGGTTCAAGGTTCTTTATTGTCAAACTAACATAGCTAGAGTAATTATGTCGTTGAAAATCTTAGGTCACAGGCTTCTCCAACAATGCAACACAATAATACATGTGGTTGCATTAGATGCAATAATCCATACAAGCAGCAATTCCAATACATTTATATCTAACTGAATATTTTAGACAAAATATCTGCTCAGTGTAATTTCACTTTTCTTAAATATTCCCCAGACTTTGATATGTGAGAGGAAGTGAGAGGATACTCAGAGAAAGACCCAGAGTTGAGTCTGGGGTCTCTGAGTTGGGATAAGGGAGATGTGAAAGCAATGATGATGATGGGGGAGGAAGGAGTAAGAATGAAGCCATGCAGCTGGACCGAGAGATCAGTGGAAAACTCACGACAAAAGCACAGGAAAACTGGGAAGGCTGGGGCAGGTCCTCTGGGACGGTCCCAGTCCCAGTGAGGGGGAGGATTCCTCAATCCTGATTCAACCGAAGAAAAACACACTGACTGTTTTTCTCTGGAGATAAAGTCAGTTTCCCCTCCAGGTCACAGAGGACACATGAGAGATTTTCTCCTCACTGCTTAAGGTATGACAGCAAGCTAATATTGTTACGCAGGAGCGACAAATGATGAGGAAATGTAATATTCTTGAGGAGACAGAATGTCTAATGAAGCCAAGATGAGAAGTGAAACAAAAAAGGAGAAGGAACTCGTCTCCCTGAGTGGGAATTCAAACCCTGACAGCCTCCAGGAATACATTACTTTTGATTTACATTAATGTTAATGTTTTTTTTGCAGGGTTTTGAGGGAATATGATTTGGCACATATAACGCTTCCAGTGTGATGCCTTCACTTAAACTGGGTGTGATCAACTGGGCACCATAAATGAGAGGCTTTACATCATTTCCCCTGGCAAGCGGCATTACAAGCTAAAGTCAAATGAAAAGGAAAGTTGGCACAGCTGTGGAGAGAAGCAGTGGAGATGCAGCAGAAGTGGAAAGTTAAGAGTTTCAGGTTCAGGTACACGTCCAAATATGCCAACAGCGTCTGGCATGACTCCGCGTTAATTTGTCTAACTGTCTAACAAACACAGTCCAACAGATTACCAATGTATATTTGCACAATGAAAAACAACAACTGAATAATAAAATAGGACTTTAGATGCACCCCTTGCATACTTAACTGACCTCTCACTTCAGGTTCAGGTTCAGGTTCAGTCAATAGAAAAAAACCTTAAAACCGACAAAGATCCACCACTTCCGAAAAAAAAGGCAGCAAAACAAAAGTCACAGAGGAATCCAAAACACACCCTCATTTCTGGGAAGGCTGCTGGAGTGAGTTTGGCGTGTGGTATGTGATGTTGGTGGGACTGTTGAAGCTGCCCAGATATAACTGTGTGTGTGCAGCTAGACTCAGGGAACAGTCCAATTGAGTTTAGCAGTCTGGTACACAATGAGGATTCACAGCCACGTTCACGTATGACGACCGACTGTGCCAAAGATAGCGGACTGGGTGGGGGGGGTCTATCCTATTTAAAACTTCACCCTCCTCGCTTGTAACAGTGCTGGGATACTGTATCTGTCAGGGTGTTCCTTGAGTCGGTTCTCTGGCTTGACAATGACCTGAGAAAAAAGTAAACAGATATAACATAGGGCTGTCATTACAGCATGTGAGGCCTTAGCTGCATGCATTACACTACAGTCTCCAATGTGGATTAGCAACACAAAGAAGTAACGTTTATTTTGATGTATTTGCAATATATATATAATTGTTCTTCTTCTCTTACTCTTCTGTATAACCTAACCTTGGAAAAGTTGTATATGTTGTAAGAAAAGGCTTTTATGACAACACACCAACAACTTTTGGTTCAATGAAACTTAGTGCATTTCCAACAAGGAGACTTAACATATTTTTCACAAGTTGACCATAAAGTACTGCTATCTAAGCCTGTGTGGGCCTCAAAACCCTGTTATGGGATTTCCCCCAGGTATGTAATTGCAACATATATGTCTGTCTCTAGGCATTAGGTAAAGTAAGATATTTATTGGGTTTTCTGCAGACACACCCTCAGACAGCTTTTGACGCTCACAGAGGAAGATCAAAGTTCAAGGAGCAATTGCTGCTTGTCTAAAAGTGCTAACCTTCTGAAAAAAATTCCCACAGCACTGAAAATGAGTGTTGTGCTGAGGTTAACCAGCCTTAGACACTGTGTCAGTGAGAATACAAGCTACAGGAACAAACACACCGCACAACTACCAACCCCAAATTAGAGGTTTCCCTTTCTGCTACAGCTTAATGTTGGCCTAAACCAAATACTGTGAAAACAAATCAAAGTAAACCTGTATTTTCAATTCAGTCACATCTCCCACGTTTCTCTTAACCTGCGCATCAAAGGTTTCTGGTCAATTCTGTGAAAGCCAGTTCACGTATGGCTGTCTGGGTCATGATAGATGAGGTGCTGACTGAGAGAAGAGATGGGTGGCCTGCTAGCAGGGGGAGGCCTTGGAGGCTCAGAGGTAAACCTGAAATAGCCCTGCTGCTGCATTACAACATTACATCACAACTGACTACACCGTCATGGCAGCGGATGCATCATGCCACCACCAAGATGTCATACGGTGAGAACAATTGGATGCAACGGCTGTGAGTCACATAGGGGAAGCAGGCAGGCAAACAAGCAGCCATAGGATGAGGACCTTTATGAGCAACAAACACCACACTTCCTGTATAATTACCAACAATGCACCACAACCAATCAGGATTTTGTGAACCTCTTTAAATAAAGCTAAATGTATCTGCTTCCATTCCTTGTTGCACCACGACAGACACAACACCATTTCTGTTTTTCCACAAATACCACATTATTTGCATTCAATAAAAATCCCTGTTCCTGCTCCTGACAACTTAGTCAAAACTGTAAACCACATCAAAGTAAAAAAGGTACGCACTGAGTACCACCGAGAATTAGATCAAACAATGCCTGTGGGCTCTCTCACCATTAAGCCTCTGTAAAATACATACCTGACATGCTTTTTAAGCTAATGTCTATTTGAGGAACAGTTGTAACCAATATATTTAGCAGGAAACCGTGCGTATTGTCTCCAAAGTAGCAGAACAAGTTGGTTAACATGTTTGACCTCTCAAGAAACTGCTGCCGTGCCCCACATTCACAAATCCACCCAGGAGAAAATGCTCACTGCAGCAGTTTTCACACAAAGCAGAAAGATGACAGACGCAAAGAGTCTCAGAGAAATATCTATTTCAGTTAACAGTATAACAACTTTCAGTCATTAAGGTTCAACACTATTCATTCATTGGGAGTAGGCCAATTACTACAAGCTCTGTTGAAACCCAAAGAGGTGTATTTTAGAGATCAAGTCCTCAAAGAATTATGCAAATAAAGTAAAACAAAACAGGGCACAACACTTTTATATATATTCCCAACATGGACCCTTTAGATGGCATCCAATGTAACTTATTGAAAGGCCCTCCTTAACATAAATTGTGGAATAAAAAAAGCTTCTCAAGGGAACTTTATGGGTTGATCAGCATCCTCTCAAGCTTTACCAGAATGTGAACATGTGATCTGCTCAAATTAAAAGCATTTGTTTTTCTTTTTTCTATTACTTCCTTAGCATATAGTCGGAGCAACTTGCTACCTGAGTCAAATAACAATCTAAATTGCAGGTCGTCTGGAAAACAGGATTTACAAGTGAAGACAATTCGACTTGTGATACAGATGCGTTTGTTGGAGAAACAGCCTGAGGTTATTTAAAGGAGCATGTGCTCTGCACACATGGGACTGTTCAGCCCAGTGACGTGCATTTATCCTGAACTCAGAGCGAGCTCTGTCCAGGGAGACTAAAGAAAATGACCAACAATCACACAGAGCACACCCCAGTCTGGGAAGGACGATTTCTCATTTGCGAGGGCCTGTTCCAGGAAATCTATCGCTGCTTTGTAGTCCTGTGTCATCTCATCAGCAGAGCATCACATATACAGAGAAAAACTGGACCACAAAAATATGTCCTGCTTGTAGATCTACCACCCTCAGAAATTAATATGTTCTGAACTCAGAATTTCGATGGATCTTTGCCTATGTTACACTTTGGACATTGTTTGATTAAGAATGGCCAACCATTCAGGAGTCAGGTGCCCTCAGTGTTTACTTATACTGGACGACCACCCCTATTTGAGACCCAGATATCTTATCCACAATTGAATGCTTAAAAACTTACACCTACCAACCAAACAACTCATAAACTTGCTGTTGATCACCAGATTGCAAATACAGCAAGAACACTTCATGAGATGAATTGTTAACCATATAACATTTAAAAAATGGAAGGCAACAAAACATTCTCAGGTAAACATGTAGGGGAAATGGTTTTCAAATTGAATAGGGTGAGGTCTGAGAGTGATTGATTTCTGCAGGGATTTAACCCAGATGCATCATCTTGAAGTGATTAGGCCACATATGAAAAACATCATCACGGTGCTATTGCAGAGTGATACATGCTTTGAGAGGAATGCAAATAAATATCTATTGCAGAATGCCAATGAATGAATGTTAACACAACCGCTGAGTGTAAAATCACGCTCAGTGGCTCTTTTGAAGGCAGCACCATGAAGCATTTGCACAGGATTTTGCACTTGGCAAGACTGACAGACAGATACCGCGCCATGAGTCATGCAGGCATGACTACAGCATGGCCCCCTCAGCAGCCCCCTGAAAAACTCAAATACCAGCCAGTCAACACAAGCCGGCCTGGATGGTCCACCTGCCTCAGCACAGCTACTCCTAGCTCCCTCCAAGTATCACGTATCCACATGCACCCACATAAACATCCAAACACACACGCACATTGGGAATACTCTCTCTGGAGTCCAGTTGGAGCAGACACAGAGGAAGACTGCCACTATCACACATCAGAGCAATGCTTTATCGGTGTGATTACATCACCCAGAGCCATGATCCCCCTCCCTCCATGCGATAAGGTTTCAGGAACACTGGGCACACAAACCGGGCCATGTGCTCCATGTCCTGTCTGCCAAAATAACTCAGCAGTTTCTAATACAGTACGTCTATGGTTTCACTTCAGTCTGCCCAGGTATTGTAGGACATTGAAGCGCGTAACCTTTCCAATGTCAACAAGTTTGCGGTTTGTGAATACTCGCGCTGTCTTCCATGGAGCTTTCAACCTCTTATGAGTCAAATCTAGACGTTAAGGTGGCCCCTCCATGTGTATCATTTTGAAGAATCTGTTACCTTTTGGGACAATCTGCCATGAGTCACTTTGAGTCACTGTGTGTTAGTGCCCCATGAAATCCACTATTCAGAAGAACACAAAGATCTAAAGAAGAACTAATACTTTCAGGTTCAAAGGGTGGGAGAGCAGGGAGATTATATGAGAACCACATGCTGTGTGCTGCTCTTTTCATCCACATCTTCATCATGAATTATATAACATGTGTGTGTGCAGCCAGCCATCTATATTACAGCCAAGCAAATGTGTGATGCAGCAATTTGTTGATTCACAGAAACATGAAACAGTTGTGATTTCATTTGAGGTCAATTATGCTGATAATGAAGGTGGAAGAGGAGGGAGGAGTGGGAGGAAGAGAAGTGAGGTCATGGTGTGACTTTATGCATGATGTGCTGTATGATTAGTCAACCACATAGTCATTAAGGTGTATTCCTTAGTACAAACAACAATTAGGCTGTGCCATCCTCCATCAGCCTCTAATCATGAGATTTGTTTGGCTCATACAGGCTGGTTCTTATGAAAGTAATCTCTACTGAATGTGGCCAAGTTTAAACCTAAAAAAAGGGGAAGAAAGTCATTTAGCTTATCAGCCTGCGGCTAATTTTGGACTTGAGGCTCATCTCACACTTCATTAATCCCACTTCAACATCTCTCAAATGTGTAGGGAATTTCACACGTTTTAAAAGGTGATCGGGCCTAAAGGTAGATCCAATTATACCACATGAGCACTTTAAATAGCCTACTTTCACTAAAAACTCCACTCCAGGCACCACCAATGGCACAGCACCCTCTAACCTAAATGATGCTCTGCTTACTATGTACAGCATGTATGTGAAGGATTCCCATGTCGACCAGTAATTCAATATAAACTCGTTTATCCCCTTCGATCACGACGCGTGAGCGCTCCCTTCGGCTGCTGCCTTCCGTATGAGCGACCACAGGAGACAGGCATGAAATAATGACACAACTTACCCTTATAACAAGCAGTTCAGATGATCTCCAGCAGTGAAACAGAAAACACAGATTTTATTTCTCCCAGGCAGCAGATGAGATAATGTGTCACATCATCCTGGTGGAGGCGCAGGAATAAACACGCTTCTTTTTTCCACCTCGCAGATGTTTTACGCCAAGCCCGGTGCCGTGGTGTGTTAAACAGGTCACTCCTGAACGCAACAGCAGCAGCGGCAGTCCGGGGTGTTGTGGCCGAAATGTAGCTGCCGTCCGGTTCTCTGCTTCCCACCTACGGTCAGAGCATTCCCACACTGCTCCATGAATCGACCCGGGCTAAGTTTTCTTCTGCCGGTTGTAGCCTAATTCAGTTTGGCGGAGAGGCAGCCCCGCCCTGCTCTGGAGACGGCTGTGGAGAAGGCGAGCCCGTCAGGAGCACCGACCAATCGGTGTGTACACAGGGAGGCGCTGCTTCCCCGGGACGCGGTGACTAAGCGATATCAAGGGGGGTCTGGGGACTGAAACCTGGTTTAACTCTCTCCGTCTACAGTGATTCACCTCAGACATACTGTGTGACTCCATTTAAAAGTAATGTACTGACATATTTAAATAGCATTTCATGTTAAACCTGTTATAATAACTATTTCATTATAATTTCGGGATCTGCTGCAGTGGCATGAATGGGATAAGAATGAATATAGTTATACTATAATGTGATATAGAAATACAAAAGCTGTTTTTCTGTAATGCAGTGCAAACCTTCTTCCTGAGGTTTAGAGGTGATCATGAACAAAGACTATGCTACCTTGTCATACTGCTGTTTTACTACTAGATTTCAAAATATAAGTCTCTCAGTGGCATATATACCATGATGATGCAACATTACGAAAAGGAGGTACATTCCTATTTAGTGATTATTTTCAAAAATAATTAGCTTCATTAAATTGGGATTGCTCCCCTTAATAATATGTCATTCAAAACATTTATCTTCTCATTTCAATTATTACTATTTGATAAAAACAAGTATTTACCACAGTCCTTAGGAAAATGCCACCCTGCATGTCACTGCACATATTGCACGTACATAAAAGAAACAGCACCCTGAAATGGGACATTACCAATTGGAAGTATAGGTAATGCACTTAGTAAGAAAGTAAATTCAGAGAAATGTGAATGTTTGCACTCAAATAATCGTGAAATAAAAGGCTGACCTTTACAGCACTATCACATTGACTGTAAATGATATGTTGTCAAAAAAATATGATAAAATAATGACTGTCTTCATTCACAAGTAAGCAATTAGATAAATGTAACTCTACTCACTGGAGGTAAGCCACTTTGCATAACATTCAGCACACTTTAATGGGTATAGCTTTGAGATGTGAAAATCCTTATCCTACCTTCATTATTGTGTACGTTTTGCCTAATTCTAACATATTTCCGTTGACCTGGTATTCTGATTATGTAACCCTTGTATAAATCCTCCCAGCAAGTCTGAGACTGTCTGAAGCATAAGAATAAAGATACATCCATGTTGATAAAAAAAATGATGTAACCAGGTCAAAGGACTATTACATATTTATTATGTAAACCCATTTTCCCCCCATTTTTGTTTTTAAACAAACCATGCAATGTTGCCACATGACACGATGATGATCATCACATCACATGTTATCAATGAACCTTGTGCTCTCAGAGAATTACACAGTTCTGCTTATTACAGAGCCAATGAAGCTAGTTCTGTATTAACTATTAAAATAATCCCACACTTTTCCTTAACATTCAATGAGAATATTACACCAGTGTCATGTTTGTGTCTGCTGATCATGACCAATTACACTAAGCCTGAACACTTTCTGTATACACTTAGTTGGCAAAGTCTTATACACAACAACAGAAATAACCCAAAAGCAATATTGAAGATGGGATTTCAATGTTGGGACATTGAGGCGGACACAGTCAAATAACAGGAACATTTTTAATAGAAATAGAGCACCACTGTTTTCGTAATGTATTGGCTAGTCTATCTATAAAAGGTTTTCCTTCTATAGATAGATTTGGATAAATGAATGAATCCATCCAAACAAAAATGAGATTCACATGTGTGGAAAGCCATTATTTTCCCCTCATTACTGCTGAAATTCCTCCTGTACTTGTCTTGTGGGAATCATTCATTCACACCCACACCTCATGGGCATTCCACAGTGTGAGACTGCAAACAGAAACCAGGTCATAGGCATTTTCACAGCAATTATCTGTGACTGCATATCTATCCATTTTCAATGTTTAAAAAATAATTGCTTAAGCTTGTGAGTTTTTAATCAATGTATGCTTTACACTGTAAAATATTTGTATTAGAGGAAATGGAGCCTCTCTGCTGCTCCATCTGATGAAAAGACCATTACAGTGCATTCCATCATGGTTTCAGTGAAAGCTCATATTCACCTTGGATAATTCTCCAGGAGAGAGATGGTTGTTGGGAAGCAGAAGGTCTCTGAGGTGCTGACAAGAAGCACCAAGTACGCAGGTTTCCTCAGGTGGGGTTTCAGGGCACAGAACGCTCAGGTTCCTGGAAAAGTTCTTTGTGTATACCTTTAAGGCATCCTCGATTAAGACACTCACCACTAAACGTCCGTTATTTTAAAAAAGGAAGACATAATATGATCCCATTTTTGTGCTGACAGGGCATGTGATTTCCCTGTGTTGTCAGAAAAAGTGGTCATAATAGTACTTGGCTTTCATTCTACTGGAAATAACAGATGTGTTGAGTTCTTTGTTCCATGTTTTACTTTTAGTACAGTATTAAGAGCAAAATATACAAAAATTATCAAAAGTTTAAAATACTCAAATGATCATATACTTAAACTTATACTGATATTGTATCAATGAATCTTTTTTTTATGATATGATCACATGCTTTGTAAGAAGCTTCAAAATTATTGTACAAATTACCAACATTTAAATAAAATAACATAAATGATTAGAAATTGACAACGCACAATAAACAATCAAAGGGACAAATTAAATGAAACACAAAACATCAGGATACAAATGATGACTAAGCTATTTCTTACAGTTCTCGCCAAGTTTTCCCACTGCTTGACTCATTACAAATAACAGTATGTTCACTACTTAAAAATAAAAAGGGTCCAAACCATAATTACGACATTTTGTAATGCCTACTCTGCACCTCCTCCTCAGTGATTTATACAGTATCTGAAGAGAGAAACATCCTATTCCTCTTTTTTCATGAAGACTGTTTAATAGGGTAAATATACTGCAGGCACACGGCACACAGGTCTCACAACGGTTCTTGTTTGTAGTTCCAAGCATGAAAGGATGGAGCTTCCTCTCAGCTCAGGTCTCCTCTCCATCTTGCACCCATGGGTCTCGTCCCTGCCAGCAAGACAGATAGGCAAACTGAAAATCGAGCAGATTCAGAGGCATGCTCCTAAATTACAGACAGTGTTTCCACTACAGGAGTTTATTGGACTTCATCAACTCTTTTGCATGTAATCGGCGAAGTAAGAACCCTTCAGTGCCTACCGGGAGTCTCTGATGGATATACCATGAAGTTGCTGTAATTAATGGTGAAGTTTCCCTCGGGATAGAGAAGCTTGAAGCTTGAAGCTTGGGCAAAGGCAGCAATTAGGAAGCGACACAGGACCTGTAGGAGCACTCAGGGCCCCCGAAGCCCCATCAATCAGACACAGATAAAAGGGTTGAGTGCAAGGGTAATGTATAAGCAAAAGGACATTGTCAGACGGCCCATTAACAGCTTCCTTCAACCAAGCAGAGAAGTGGAGGGTAGACCATCATTTCTGGGTCAAGACCACAGATGTTTTTGCTCCTGACACGGTTTTACCAAATTAAGGATTATTCACAAGAAGCCAAATAGTGTTTACATGTATGTGTATTTTGTTGGGATGCCTTTAGGGGCCTATGGAGTTTTTCTAAAACAAAGAATGATATTATATTTTGTCAATGGCACTTCATATGTCTAGTGCACAGATATTTGAACCCACAAGTAACCATAGCCAATTTAAGAATTTGTACCGCTGTTTAAACAATCAATAGCAGGGTAGAGCTGAAGAGCACAGCGTGTGTTTTCAATCAATCATTACTGGCAAAAGGGCAGCCGCTGTATCGCTGCTGAATACCACAACAGATGAGGCTGTTAAAGAAATCAAAGAGGGCATAAAAGTGTTTTGCTACATCCTCATGTTGATCTGATTTATACTCCCTTGTTTTGTGATAAGACCAGGGAGACCCCGGCCTACCTCCCCCAACTCAACGGTTGCTCCCTCTGAGAGCCGCAGGTGGGGGCTGAGACAAGGCAGCGGTTATCGGGGAAGACTGTGGACGACTGTGGACGAACGCGTCTATACGTTAGCGGATACAACTGATATCGTCTCCGTGTGGACGGGGCCTTGCCTATCGTATAGACGGTTCGTCCACACGAGGCCGAAACGGAAACGCGGATTCGGAGCCCGAATCCGATACACTTTGATAACGGCTCCCAAAGTGGGTAGGTCTGAGGACGAAACGCTTGCGGCTCCGTGTGTACGCCTTGCCTATACGATCATTCCCTGAAACGATGACGCCATAGCCCCGCCTCTCCCCACCTCTCCTGCTCACCCCCGCGTCATTGCTGATGCGTTTCGCCAACAACAACAACAATGGCGGATCACAGGGTTGCGTTTGTGCTCCAGACGCTACTGACCATGATACAGATGTTAGTGCAACCATCAGCAACAAGTGGACATTTATGTGTTAGTTTATACCTTATGCCCATGCTCGGGGGTTCTTACTCGCTGCTTTTGGTGTATTTTGTGGCGGAAGTACAGCGCCACTTACAGGCCTGGCATATGTACTACAGCGTCTCCAGGGTTTTTGAGGGTTTTCGTGTAGACAGACACGTTTCTTGAGCCGATTCTGTCTGGACAGAAGACTTTTTTGAAAGCGGCTTCGGTTCGTTTTCGTTTTCGTCTCCGTTTCGTCTCCGTGTGGACGGGGCCTAAGAAAGCTCAGAGGACTGGAGATTATAGAGCAGGTTCAATCAATAAAACCAACAGATGGAAGGCAGAATGATCTACTGAAACTAAAACTGACTCTTTGTTATGTTTTGCAACTATATAAAATCACTACGAAGTTGAAAGTTTAAAAAAAAAGTATGGAGCTGTTTCTGTTTCTCCAGTGTGTCTCTGCTGACTAAACTCTGTGAACCCCATTCCTAAGTCAACTGATAATGCAGAACAAAACTATACATGTGGTCTAGACAAAGAGAAGGTAAACATAGACTGACAGTATACAGTACATGCATGCATGGTATTATATCCCTATCCTGTGTTTATATATATGTTGGCATGCAATCCCAGATGTGGAGCAATATCTGTTTCCTCCATTACCGTGTGTCTGTTGTGCAGGTGTCAGATCTGGGTTTCACATAAAGTAATCCCCCTGCTTCCCCCTGCTTCCCCCTGCTTCCCCCTCCCAGTGAGAATTCAGCCACACTCTGCAGCAAACAAAAAAAGAGACTCATGAATCATTTATTGTCATCAATTAATAATGAATCCTGTCAAACACTGAGGATGCAGCTGGCTGCCAGGCTCTGCCACTCATTAGCTTGGTGAGGAACAAACCTCTTTTGTGTGAGAGACTGTAACTTGTCACAAAAGGATAACAGTTATAGGTGTTACCGGAAAAGTGACCGTGTTGTACTGTACTAAACACTGATCTTTGTTTGTATGTTTTTAAGGTGGCATCATTTTATCAACCTGCCTTTTTCAGACATGAGGTTAATAGAAAAAGAAAGATAAATTAGAGATAATAAGGGAAGAAAAATGTATAATGTAGAAAATAAAAACATTAGAATGTAGAAATTCATGGTGAAAAGTCCTCTGAAACACCAGTTACACCACCATGTGACAATAAAGGTCTCAACTGCCACACCTTGTGATGGAATGAGGATAGCTCAAACTAAAATGTGTTATAAATACATCAATGTCATGTTAGCATTAAGCAATACAAATTTAAACTCTGTATTAAACAAGGGATAATCTCAGCAGCTCAAAAGCTATGACACATTCCGCTAATAGTTTACTGTGTTTATTTACAACAAATAACATAAGAGATGTCCTTTTTTAAAATCATGACTCATAATAAAGAGATGTCACATAAGTCTCCCACAGTTATTATTGCAGTACAGCTCACTGCTTGAAGACAACCAAGGTATTACAGTAGGAAGGTACAGTTTGTCATCTAGTTTGTATTTTGAAATGGGTGATTAGAGAATAATTAATCAAGAAAGGTGAAAGTAAATCTTTAAAAAATAAATATATAATATTGATATGTTTTGTGCCAATTTACTCAGTGAAAGCATTTTGAGTGGTGCACTGATGGTGCTGGCATCCAGACTTAAGATGTCGTAAACATGGCGGATCAAAATAGACACAATATTTTTGTCACTCCGTATCAGTCATGGGTTTGATGTGATATGTTCATACAGCCAGATATAAACCAAAGATAGCAATGCCAGTCTGTCACGGATAACTATATAAAATACATACATTTATATTTATAGATTTATGAAAAGTTTGAACTTGAACCATTTCACTGCTGATAATTATGGGTGAATAATGAGAACATTTACATCTGCTGATCTACATGCCACAGGTCCCAGCACCTCTCCTACAGGAGCAAGACACTCAGACTTCAAAGTGTTTATGCTCTCTTTGCTGTTTTTTTTTAGCCTTTTTGTCGCTTCCTTCTTTTCTGTTCGATGGTGTCTCTTAAATGTAATTTTGTGTCTCTTTTTTTGTTTTTCTGAGTCTCCTTGTGGGTATTTGATGACTCATGGTGGAGTAATATATGTTCAGTCTGCCTGCATTATGCTTGTCCATCTGCACACACAACAAGTCTCTGCGTCCCTGCTCAGCGTCATGATCACTGCTGTGACTGCTGGAGTTGAAAGTGATCCAGAATCTAACGCTACTGCCAAGCTGTGGCTCCTAAGATTATCAGTGGCAGCAACAATGAAAGCTTCCCGGCCCACACTTCAGCATCACTGCTTACAGGCAGTAGAAACACAGTCAAAGCCAACAATGGCCTTCACTGGTCCACCAGCCATCACAAAGTCAACAACTCCTGCCAGGAATCACACACACACACACACACACACACACACACACACACACACACACACACACACACACACACACACACACACACACACACACACGCCACTTCACCAGCATGCTGCATTATTTGGCACCTTTTCAAACATCTGACGGTCTGGAGGGGAGAGGCCTTTGAGGGGGCAGTTATTATAGAACCTTTATTTTTAAATAATATTGCTAAGTATTTTTCTTTCTTTTTTTCTTTCAAATTATTCATTATTAATTAATCAAAATCTGTGATATAATAAATGTAATACTTTTATTGGCAAACATTTTATAAATAAATTGCATTACATTTGCGGTATTACTGTAACAAGCGGAAAAGAGAAAGATACGTGAGGTGAACATTTATTTGACACTAAGGCAAATAATACTTGCTGTAGTCAGTGACTCTTTTGTGAGCTTAGTTTTTAATGAATCAAGTCCAAAAACAGACTTCTTTGAGAAAAGATTGTTGTTGAAGAGATGAACAATAAGCTGCAGCAGTAAAGAACCAACCCAGCTGAGGGAGGACAGAAGAATGATTCCAGTCAAAGCACCAAGACTGTGTCCATTTGAACATTTATAAACAAAGCACATACTTTTAAAATACTTAAAATTGTCAAAGCTCGAGAAATTGTGTTTTTCAAGGATGGTGGTGGTATGAATATGGCTTTCTGTCAAACACCTTGATATATTGAACATGCTTGTTAATTAACGATGGTGAATTTGTGTAGGCTACCTTAATATAAAGTGTTACCGAATAGTTTAACCGAGCTCCCATTAGTTTGATGTTACCTGTTTGCAATGCACCTTAAAAAAACGTCATGATGTATTTACTCTCCCCCACTGCATTTAGCATCTATCTATCTACTGGCCTACATGTCTACTCTTATTCTATTCAATGCATGCAGTCTTGAGCAATAGTGTCAGTGCAGTGCTTGAGAAAAACAACAAAGCAAACTTGTAGTCTCCTGATAAAGTTGTAGTCTGTGGCATAGCACCATGTCACACACTGTTAGTCCTCCAGAAAGCCACATGGACCACAGCGCCTGGAGCCAAACTGGCGCCATCCACTTCCTGGGCACAGGCAGGCAAGAGAACACCAGCTCTATTTATAACTTCTTATTAGTGTGGAGTGTTTTCAAATGAGGCTGAAAAGATAAGACAGCAGCAGGAAAAAGGTCAGTGTTGGTGGGTTCTATGTCTGTCTTTTGTAACAGGAAAGATAATGCTGATTGGCAAAGTAATTTTTTTTTAAACAAAGTTAAATGTTGGTTCTTACTCCTAGCAGGGTGGAAAGATACCTGAAGAGGAAACACGAAATTGACACAAAATCACTAGTTGCTAGGCCGAAAGTGTGCGCGGTGCCTTTAAGAGGATCAAAACAACCGTTTACTTCCTGTAGGTTAGCAATAGCATTAATCTACTTCAGGACTAACATTACTTGTGAAATATTAACTTTAAATACTGTATAAAAGTGTTGCTGACAATACAAAGAGACTGCAAGAGGGTCGTAGAGGGGATATATTTGTTTTAAGGGTTTAGAGGTAACGTTTTGTAATGGCAGGTAGAAAAAGAAAGATGCTGCCCGTGACAGATGCAGTAGCAGCAATAATTAAGCATAAAAACCGGACGGATTTAACTCTGAATGTCTCACCTGCTAAACTGAAGAACAATCCTTGTGAAACTCTTGAAAATGCTCAAAATTGTGAGGCGCAGCACAGCCACTACTTCACCAATAATGACCTGCATCAAAGACTGGAAGAGGATTTTTTCAAACAATCATGCATTAGTTTGGCAAAAGCATTCATTGGCAAGGTAATGCTGCACGGTTTGTTTTTGTAAGGATGATTTCTGAAAGCCATATAAAGCTCTATCCATGCACATGTCCAGTTTGTCTACGTTTCAAACTCTTAACAATTTAAACTACTTTTGATTTCAAGTGCTTCATTAAGTTAGTGTAGTCTTCAGTCAGTCACTGTTAAATTGTTTATCAGTTGATTACGCCATAGACTCCATGGGTCAGCTAAAACCTTGTAAAATCCCAAAACACATAACCAAAATATGTTATCCTATCAGAGAAGGCTTAAAATAAAAAAATTGAGAAGCTTGGAGCATTACATTTTTGGCTTTATCTTTGTCACAAACCTCATCTTTGTCCTCATTTAAACGTCTTTAAAATAACTATTTTTATATGCCCTCTAATACATGAGTTGTTTTATATGTTTTGAACTATAATACAGCTATTTTCTTGTTGTATAATTTAAATTTCTAATTAATATACGTTTTTTCTTACTTTTCTAATGTGTTTTCTGTTTAACTGTAATAATAATAGATTTCATTTGTAAGCAGGTACTCGCTTTACAGAGATAGTGAAAAAAAAGAACAAATAAATATAGTTAAGGTCACATTAAAATCAAGCAATACAACAACAATCACACATTAAAAGCCAGATTGAATAGGTGAGTTTTGTAATATGTTTTAAAAGGCGCTACTCAAATTCAATGTATTATAACTATCATAATTGTTGACAATTAATCTTCTGTAGGCTGACTAATCATCCAAGTGACTCATTTTAATAACATCTAATCCGTCTCGTTCCTGTTCCCTGCAGGTGTTGGTCCGCAGGTGTGCAGATGGCTCTGAGCTGAGGGGGAGAATAGTGGAAACTGAAGCGTACCTTGGAGGGGAGGATAAAGCTTCACACTCAGCAGGAGGCAAACGCACCGAGAGGAACACAGCCATGTTCATGAAGCCTGGCACGATCTATGTCTATCTAATCTATGGCATATACCTCTGTATGAACGTGTCTAGTGAAGGTAAAAGCATATGCCATTTAGCCTACTAGTGCATACACAATAAGCCTACCTCCAAATATTTATCATTAATCTGACATTAAACAAATACATCAGTGTTTTTGATCGCCAATGCATAAAGGGCAAAAGGAAGGAGACAGGGTGGAGCCTTGCTGACGGATGCATATTGTGTGCTGTATTACCAGGGGAGGGTGCTGCCGTGCTGCTGCGCTCCCTGGAGCCCCTGCAGGGTCAGCCCGCCATGAGGCAGCTGAGGGCAGCCAGACGCAGAGAGGGAGCCCGACTACTGAAGGACAAAGAGCTCTGCAACGGTCCCTCCAAGCTGTGCCAGGCTCTAAATATACCCCGCTGTTTCGACCGTCGAAACCTAGCTGCAGACCCAGAGGTTTGGCTGGAGAAGGACCCCAACATAAATCCAGCAGAACCCAATGACATAGTATCAGCACCACGCATTGGAATTGAGTCCCATGGGGAATGGGCCAAGAAGCCCTGGCGTTTTTATCTCCGTGGGCACCCGTGTGTTAGCGTAGTGAATAAAGAAGCAGAAAGGCAGTCAGTGTCTGGAAATGTAACGAGCAATTTGGTTCCCTCAGAAGTGCAGTCTCACACAGGACAGCACAATGTCAAAAAGACGTGACTACTCTGCCATCTGTTACCTTTGTGGACTTCACCACATAGGCGGTATAACAACTAAACAAGAAAGTCAAGATGGTAAAACAACCTCCATGACTGGTTGACTGAACAAATTCAAATGGGCATAAAATGTACGAACGTTTATTTTTGTAAATCTTAACCTATATTTACTTATTAATGAGTCTTCTTTGGTGCTCCATCAATGTTTTTAATAAACATTCATACTTTGGAAATTCTCTTCTCAGTGATTTCACAGATGTTTGGAGTGCTCTGTTTCTCTCAAAGCAGAAACAATCTGATGTTTAGAGTCTTCGCTTTCCTGCTTTTTTTTCTCCTCACCTCTGGGATTGCTGAGTAGGGGGAGCAGGAGGTCTGGAATGATCATTATGCAGTGTGCCGCTCTGTGGTCGGCACAGATTATCTAACACATCTGGGACATGCAGGGGTTAAACAGCTATGCAAAAATAATCTGAGTTGAGGCATATCTGTTATGTACAAAATAATTTAATATAGTAAACAAACATTTGGCTCATAAGGGAAAAAACAGTTATGTAAATCTGCGATAATTCATTCAACAATCAGGGCACATCAGGCTCACAAACAGACATCTTCTGCACACTGTCCCCGAGCCATTACTCCATGGGGCACTGAAAGATTGAAATAATGGGATCTTCATGGTTGGTCACCACAAGGACACTGCGGAACTTGTCAAACATGGTCTTGAGCTGCGAGCGCCTCATGTTCTCGTTGTACATGATCTCTTCCAGGTGGTGATGTCCCCGGAAATAGTGCAGCAGCCTGGAAACAGTCAACATAACAGGCAGAACAGTTTGATTGAATCATCAACTGGGTACATCCAACATGTTTCTTTACTCCTCTAGACATTTCCTGTTTTAAACATGGACAGAACCTACAGCTGGCAACTGATCTTAACTACCCAGCTGATCATTTCCAATTAAATGTTCTAATATTCTTTGAATGCAATTAATACAACTTCTTATTCTCTCACTTAATCCCCACTAAAACGTATCCCATCTGTTTGGGACCTTTAAGATGGGACAACAGCTGCGATTGTGTGCGTTTATTCACAATGTTTGAGATTGGTTGAATAAAACCTTGGTCGCAATCGGTGTCAGACTGTTCAATATTAATGAATTGAAGTCTGTCAATCTTTGTCTCAGACAGGCCAAACACTGTGGAGTGTCTTTAATCTAAGCATAGAGCTGAGAAGAGTTTAATGCACTGATAAAAAAAACACAAAATATGCTTTGGCTTGGGTCTAAATACCTCGCAAACATCCTCAGATCCTCTGGATTTTGTGCAGCAGGGATGTTTAGGATAACCTGCCTCTCGTGCTCCGACAGGCTGGCGAGCAGCGTCTCCGTCATCCTCTTGTTGAGCGGAGAGCCCCCCCCGGGCAGCAGCTCTGCACTGGAGTTGTCCATACTGGGACTGGTGAGGGTCATGTCATCACTGCTGGCTATGAAGAGGAAGCACACAGACAATCATTGATTATCTATTGCCTTGTCATAGCACTAAGGGTTAGTCAGGAGGGGGCTGAGTGGCGACATACTAGGGGAACCGAAGCTGAGGGCGCTCGGGGTGCTGAGGCTGCGGCCCCCTACTCGGGAAGCCAGTGGAAGATCTTCATCCTTCCAGCCAGGCTCATCTTCGCTGGGAGGAACCAACAGGCAGACGTAGGTGTGCAGCTGGATGAGGAGGCGGCGCTGAAGCATCCACACCACCATCTGGATGAGCTGGGCCTGGAGGAGGAGAAACACAGAACAAGTGAAGCTGAGCAGACTGATGTCCCTAACCAGGTCAAATATTTTAAATCCGCCACTGGTATCACACTAGCTCAAAAATAGAGCCAAAATAAAGCGCCCTGGCTCTGATCTTGTTCTTGGGAAAAATAGAGGCTGCAGACGTTGGAGCTGATGTCCCTTTTCCATTTATTATTCAGCGCCGACGCTCAAGCAGCTATGCCAAAACAACACGGGTCGGAGAACAGCAGATGGCTCTGCTCTTACAACGCAGCGTATACCTTTACAGAAAAAGCCCTTTATATACTAGATGTTTACCGGGATGCTTTCATTGTACTTCTATTTTGTTATAAAAAAAATATTTTGATTATGTTCACAATGTCTGACTACTATTCTTCAATCTAAATATGTTAATGTTTTTAAAAATGGAAACATTACAGTTATTTTCTAATTATGTTTATATTGTTCAGCTCTTTAAAAGAAGACTGGGGGACTGTCAGACTTTTAAAAATGTATTCATTAAATACTATTTGTTTTTGTAGGGCTTGATGTTTATTACTGTGTGAAGGCGTGGGGATGTTGGCTTTGTATTTGTTATTGTACGATAGTCCTACCTCCTGTGCGGGAGCTTCCAGGGGATTTCTGAACTCGGCCAGAGAGACAGGCAGAGAAAACTTGGCTAACATCGAGGGCAGATCATGACCAGGAAACTGCTGAGCAAACTGCTCAGCCAATGATGAGTATCTATCCAGAGAGAGAAGGCCGACATTACGATACATTAACAGCAAGATTTCCCATTAAAGTAGCTTTTTCAACAATGGTGTAAAAGAAAAGGCTATTTGAATTTAGATATTGTGTGTATAGAAGAAAATGACATGTTCTGCCAATGGCCTAATCCAGTAATTTCATAACAAATCTTAAGGTGCAAGTACAAATCTGAATCAACGAAAAATAAAGATTAGATTCGTTTTTGTACCTATGTAGGAGACGATGGCACAGGTGAGTGCTCAGCAATTATTATTATTATTAACTATATTATTATTAGATCAACAGTAATCATCGAACACTCACAGGCTGATGTTGGCGTGAGGAGACAGCATGTAGACGTTGTTCTCACACAGCGGGTAGATGATGATCGCTTTGCCCCAATAAACCAAGTGAGCAGCAATTTGAAAGATCTGAGGGAAATTCATTTGCAAATATTATTAGCAATGCAAAATCAGACAATAAACAAAAATATGGTTTGCAAATGAAAAACAAATGAAGAAGGAAGATATAAGCACTTCTTATACTGGTGGTTTTAGATTGTCTTTGAGTGTACACATATTGTCCACTAGATGGCAGTAAGACACCTTTAACACCTTTCTGGGTAAACAACTTTGACTGGTTCATATTTTAATTTCTCAGATACGCAGTATGACATCGCTCCAGTGTTGACCTTTAAAAAAACTGTGGTACATACATCCTATTTCATCATCACCTTTGATTCTCCTACATGAAACACAACATGTATACCTTTAAGTACACCTTGTGTGGGTTGTATTTAAATGGTTATACACATTGTTTTAATTAGTAGAAGGTCAATCGTATTTTATGCCCTGTGAGATCAGAAAAAGACATCTTGTGTTGTAGAGTGCAGTGGTGATGCAGGCAGTGCTACTGTTCTCCACCTGCAGTAAGGCCAGGTCAGCATCCTGTGCCAGCTGCTGCAGGTTCTTCACCGCTGAGCAGGTTTTGATGAGGCGCACCATCGCAGGCGAGCAGTCCAGAGGAAGCTGGTTCAGCAGCGCCTTCTCACTCTCCAGCAGCAGCAGGGCATGGTAGGGCCTGAGGGAGCAGAGCACATGTGATGTATCAACAGACCTTTTCTTTAGAGGCCAAGACTGGGTCTTCAATAGAAGCCAGAGGGGATCAGCTTTAGAGCCAGTCCACAGAACAACAGAGTGTCGGATTCAGTGAAAATTAAATCATATTTCAGCACAGCACCATTTTCAAAAGTGTCAAAAGGTAGAAATAAAAGATCACAACTCTGATGTAGTATGATGAAGTATCAATAGGGGGCAGTATGTTCCAAAGAAAACATGACGTTTATTTTGGATGCTTTGAATAGTAAGTCACTCATAAAACTTAGCCTTTAATCGGCCTTTAGAGAAAACAATCCCCCTTACACATTACACACTGATGGGGGATTATACTCTCAGTTTTTAGGAACTGCAACTTCTTGCAAGACAACATTTTGTGGGCCGTCTGTGACTAAAAACATTTGTATATATATATATTTACACTGCATAGTCTATTCAAACAACACAGATGAAAGGGGATTGTTAGAATCCTAGGCTACTTGGTAGTCATGTATATGTCATACATGCTGACTGGCTTTATGTAGTCAGTGAGATAGAGTCATGAGTTTTCTAAACTGACGATAACAAACTCATTTTGAAGCTTTGCATGACTGGCCTTGTGAAATTAACAATGAATAAGCTGCTGCTTTCGGGGACCACACATTTTCTCTTCTTGCAATGGTTGCTTTTTTGAGGGCAGAAAAGAAGGAACCTATATTTGCAATTAAAAGTAAAGTTTATAAATGTTTTATATAGTGAATACAAATGTGGCAATTGTTTGAAATAGTTTAAAAAAGAAAAGGCCTTTTGGGTATTAACCTAACTAACATGTGTGTATGCTTTGAGAAGGGGGACTTTGGGTGAGGTATTTGTGTTTATTTATGATAGGCCATTTTTCAGTTTCACAATGATGATTGAAGTGTTGCCAAAAGTGATATTTGAAAGGTTTTAACCCACATAGGAGAGGGTAGAAACCTTTCAGTCTGCACATTAAAGGAACACACAAACCTTATAGCCTTAAGGCTGCGCTCTAAGGCCTCGGGGGGGATGTGGTTGCCGCCAATCCTGTGGATCTTATGTGGTAAACAGAAGCTCACCTCCAGCCAGTTGTTAATGTGCAGACGCACCACACCTGTTGTACAGAGGCTGCAAGAACATGAGTATTAGAATGTTACGTATGAGCCATATACATACAATCTGCATGATAAGAAGAACATAATGCACACACCTGTCATAAGCCTCCTTCAGGTCTCTGGCTAGTTTACATTTGGGAAGAATTTGCCTGAAAGGGGACTGGGGGCTTGCTTCTGCTAATTCCAGAAAGACAGAGAACATTGTCAAAATACATTTTCTAATCTTAACCATAGTACATTAGCTTGATCTGCAATCTGAATTCCAGAGAACCAAAAACTATCTGCAACTTTTTCTGACAATCAATTCATTTTTCAAGTCATTTTTATGCAAAACAAACTCAATTATAGAGATGTCTGTCTTTTCTCTATTTTATATGATATTAATACATTTATAAAGATCACCTTGGACTTTTCAATGTTTCACTATTGTCTGACATTGAATTGGCAGCCCGAACATAATCAAAGTGTAAATCATGTGACGAGCTATATCTCTGTCAGCAGTGAGGGGTGTGACGTGTGGACCTCACTCTCAGTCATGGTGGTGATCTCGTCCTGGACGGCCAGCATCAGTTTGGCCTCCCTGGTCAGGTACTGGCAGCGGCGCTCCTCGTGCTGCAGGGCGATGGCGATGCGGCGCGACAGGTTGTGCATGCAGCTGATGACGGACGGGTCCGCGTTCGCCTGCAGAGAGCAAAGACAGAGAGCAAAGACATGTCATACCTTTACAACTTAATAATAACAACCTATGATGTCCTTCATTTTGAACCTCGGTTTGTTGGGTATAAACATTTTTTTGTTTACATATGTTGTGTATATATTATGTCATTTTATCGGTATAAGATCAAATCATAAATAACACCCCATCATCAATTAACAGTCATGGGTTTATGTTATTTAATTAGTCATTATTGGTAACTTGGTCACTTATTGTAAATCGATTTGAATAAACTGTCAAACATGTATAATCCCTAATATTTAAATTACTTTTGTATGTGGCGTAAAGATCTTAGCTGGTAACACACTAAGAGAACAATTTAAATATATGAATGAAAGGCAAAATTCTAATCATATGATACATTTATACATATATTCTTCAGACTGTCTAAAAAGCTACTGCCTCATGTCTTTGGTAGTTCAGAAGTCTGGAGGTTGTGTTGTACTAAGAAGTCATTATAATATTTGGTTCAGGTATGTAAATGAGGATGGACAAAATGTATAAAAGGAGTGCTAAGTGACTAAAAATGTCTCTTTGCCATCATTTGATATGAATTGCAGTACATCTAAAAATAAAAAGGGCTATCTTCAGGAATGAACAATACAAATAATTAAATGGGTATACTTAATTACATTGTCAATCCATTGAATTGTAAATGGTTACATATTTTGCAAATGTATACACAAAAATGATCCCCCCATGATGAATATATATTTGATCAAAAAACACAAATACACTCCCTAACAGCTGATATCCAGGGTAACTACCACAGTAGCTCGGTAGATGGCATTGACTAAACATGACTAAGCACTTTTCGCCCCCTCTCAGCTCAGCTGTACTGTCTTTCTGGGTACAGTGACTCAGCATGGGAGGAGCACGTCGTGTTGGACAGCGTGATTAAGCCCCCATCGGCCCCTTCCCTCTGAGCTCCCATGCTCTCTCAGATAGATAGAGTAACAGGAATATTATCAATCCCACCCCTCCCATCCACAGCACACGTAGATTAACAATCATATTGGTCTCCCACCCTCAGCCAGCCAACTTCATTGTGCATTCATTAAAAATGTATATATTAGATCTGTATTGTGAATATTAACATTTATGCACAGTTTATTTCAAATCTAGAGCAGACGGCTCAACGATTAATATTTCAAATCTAAATGATGTTTTTTACCTACCCTCAGTGCAAAGACCACGTTAAACAAGATCATCGTAGGCAATTCTCTCTTAGGGGAAGGATCTGTCTTCGAAACCTTTGGACAGAAAGGCATTTTTTTCACAAGATGCTTGAAATAAACTATTTACATAAACAATGTAAAGTGAACTTCTCTACAGCATCAAAATGTATACATATCAACTTAGTTTAAAAAAACAGTTACGTTCACAAATATATCAAAAATAAAATGTGCACAAACAAATGTTATACCACGACAGACCAGATCTCTGCAACAAAACAACCTTTTTAAAAACGTGAAATGTTTACTTTGAATTGAGCCTGAAATGACTCATTCTGATAAGTCAAGAACGGGAGGTGTAGTTGGATTTAAATTCAGTGTAATGCAAGTTGTTCCAGTTATTTTCAGAGAGGCAGTTGTTAATAGAATATGTTATTTGTAGTGCATTGTTTTTCACATTGTTGTTGTTTTCATTGTCACAGAGAAGTGCCAACAGGGGGAGCTGCTAATGTTCAGACCATCATGCCAAAGTTTAAAGCTTGCATATGTTGAGGCTCGTTGATAATGGAAATTGCCATCAAGACCGAAGGCAAGATACATATTACAGTAATAATATTAAGAGAATTTAAAATGGCTCTTTTTATTGATATTGTAAATCCTTAGTGTCTAATAAAGATGGGAGGATATAGGATTGCTGATCAGCGCAGAGGCAAACATATACAGACACTATCATGTACCAAAGAACAGGCTAACAAAGTTGCTATCTTTCAGAATGTATTTAATAATGAATGATGATTGCCTTATTTAAGATTGGTTTGATTATTTGTTTACACTAAAAGTTTAAATCCAGAATAACTTTATTGAGACACATTGTGTTCCTTACCTGAATGATGGGAGGGTGCTGAAGGAGCGTAGGGTGACCCACGAATCGAACATTGTCTATCTTCAGTTCGAACTTCTTACCACTTATATCAGATTTGGTGGCCAGGATGGTGGCGAGGATGATGTCGGAGAACCTTAAAGAAGGAAGAAAAGACTCAATTAGAAACAGTGGGATCAGGGGTCAAAGCACAGGAACAGCTGAGATACGTAAGAAAGTCTAAATTAACTGTTGGTTTAAATGTTTTCACGATCCTGTCTATAAGACGGGCTGCGTTTATCAGATGCCTGTAATGTAATTGATCAATGACAGTAGAAATGAAATATCTTGTGGTGCTACTGGAGAGGAGGAAAGAGGAAGAGGCCACCTTGCAGAAACAATGAAGTCGCTGTATGAAAGAAGAATGTGAAAGACACATGCTGGTTTGACTTAAGTTACTCATGCTGAAATCAAAAGGGACAAAAATCAAGGCGTTAACTTCAAGAACAATTAAACACATAAAAGACTTACCTCAGCAACACAATTGAAAAAGATTGTGTAGCAGCGGCTGTATTGCATTTGATTTATATTGTGTTTGGTAATGAGTCTTCAAACTACAGGAAATGTAATCAATGTGAATTAAAAGGTTAATTATACCGTTTAACTATCGGATTTCTTTATTTTTTGGTGATAAAAGAGGAGAACAAATGCAATTCTGAATTAATCAAGGCTCTGATTCACTGGATCTGCTACGAATACATCACAAGGATTTGACTTAGATCAGGGTTGGGGATCCGTACAGGACACAAAAAGGAAAGAAGGGGATAAAAAAAAAGACAGGGGTGATCTAAGCGAAGGAAATTGGTTTAGAATGATTTGGTCTTACCCTGCTACGAACTGTTCGTCAGTTAGTGGAGATTGTTCTCTGAAATGGGAATTGGGCCATCAAAAAGAAGAAAAAAAGCAAACAAAAGGGAAAATGCAACACACAGTTGGGCTGAATGCATAAAATGGACATCAAAACAACCCGAACAAACATGTGACACTGTGATGGGAAAAGGCTGGTCTTTTTCTTCATTCGAGCAAACACCAGTTTACCCTGACCGAACCTTATTTGATTCATGTTGAAACAAGTCAGATAAAGGGATTATTTGGAGATTTTGGAGTGTAGCTGTGTGAGACACATATCCATACACCTGCAGTAGATGGCGGTCAGTCCACAGTTTAGAGAAACAGGCAGGAGTTAGGGCCAGAAAGCAAAGGAATGTATATATTAAATAAATGTTTTTTTAATTATGTGGTTTACGGTAGTGCTGATTATCTAAGAGAATGATGTTAACTTTGCTCGGACATTGATTGAGTATTTCTCTGCTGCTGCTTCTATTGGTTGTTTCTGTTATTTTGACTTTGGTGTTACAAAAAATGTAGTCACCTCATGTCACACAATAACACAAACCAATGAAGGCATCTGTAGACTAAAAAATGTCTGTGATCTGAAAGGTAAAATAGTTTTAAATACTTTTTCCAATGAAGGAGGCGGCTAGGGGAGAGCATAGATAGTGGCTTCAGTTTTCCGTCTGATGGTAAGGTAAAGTGTGGCAATATTTCTTAAAAAGCATCTTTTCAAACTGAGTTTTTACGTGGCTTAAATATGCTGCAAGTCCACAGCAGTTTAACGCATTGCTTACGAGCTGGTTTCTCCAAACTGGGGGCCGGCCAACCGCCATCTACTGACGATATACACTGACTAATAGAAAAGTAGCTCATACAACCCCCACTTTAGAATATCCAACTATCCTTTTAATAGATAAGTGATCTTTAAAGCCAAATAAAAATGTTCATGAAGACACCCAAACTGTAAACATTCCTCAGAAAGATAAACTAGCGCAAGCAGTGACTTATAACCAGCCACATATATAATGAACACCACTTATACTGGTCTTTGTAAAGCTGCTAGTGTATGACTTTAAACTGATACGGCCGGGTCTAACATAATGTGTTCATAAATCTACTGTATCAGCTTAACTCTGGTTCCAAATGGCTGCTAATAATAATTTAAAGTCAAATAAGTTTATAAGATTTGTTTGTGCTACTTTAATTTTCTCCTCCCAGTATAAATTATTTACCTATTATGACCCTTGAATCGATTGAGTATAATACTCACTCAAGGTCATTAAGGTCAAATATTTTGTAAATGTAACTCGTATAAAACCTGTTCTTCATTAGGGAAAACTGAGCCCAAGAAAGAAAATGTCGGACCGTTTTATCTCGTCATGGTCAGTGAGCTGAATTAATAAAGCATAATTGTAATTATCTGCTTCTAACACCCTGTGACCAAAGTAACTTCTGCCAACCAATGAGGGGCCAGCATTACCATCCATTAAGTAAAAGCATGACGAAAACTAAATGCTGAATAAAACCGTCAGTACTAAAAGCACAGCCGTGAATCGTGAAAAGCTCAGAGGACAAGTCTAACACCTAACCTGAATCTTATATTTCTATATGTGTAACACAGCCAGCTGGTGTCCAACACACTGCGGGAAATATTTAACCATATCTCACTCTTCTCTCACTCTTTTCTGTTATGTCAAATTATTCAGTTTTAACACTTAAATGTTCATCGTCTAATTGTGGCTATATAACAGAGTCCTTTGCATACTTTAAATAATTTAATCTCATAACTTTAATTTGTTTTCACTTTATAATTTCCTTCTTAACATTAACCACAGTGGAATACATGACTTAGCTGTCGACTGATCTGAACATGGATCAACCTGACTTGAGTTGTCCTCTTCTTTTCCTCAGTGGATAAAAAAAGTCAACCCTTTATCTTTTATTTCACAAATAAAAAATGGATAAGATGAATACAATTGGATTCATCAATACACTGTATTAGTTTCTTTATTCATCTTAAGTGAAGGTTTACAGGCTTGTGTTTATTACCAGTACAGATAAGTGAGCCTATTTAAACCGCAGCTGGTGATATGAAACATTTCAACGGACATTTAGAAATATTGTGAGCATATTTTGCAGTACCAGCCATAAAGCTTTTTTTTTATTAAAAAAGCTTTATGAAACTCAATTCCATACATGTAAATGATTATGGGGCTGCAAGGCCTTAATTCCTCTTGAAAACTATGACAACTTTCTTGAACATATAAAATAAGATCCAATGCAAAATGGAGGAAAGAACTAATGACATTTGGTGTGAATGTGGATCTTCGAATGGGTTTTGTGTCCACCTACAGTCATGTTCTTAATAATGCATTAAAAAAAGACCTGTAATATTAAATGAAGACCGATAAAATACCTTGAATCACCATCCTGATCATCAAGACCTTCCCCGGTTGTGTTCAGAGCATATGGACTTCGCTGTTTTGCTTGTGGAAATAAATTATATTATATTAGTTCACAAGATTATTAAAGCCAATTAGAAATACATGGGTGGAGATTAAATAACAATGCTATAGTTCTATAGAGCCCTAAAAACAAGATGTTTAAATAACAAAGCTATAGTTCTTGGTTGAGTCTTTCTTTCTGTTGTTATGTGTGACCACTTGGGTTCTTTGCTTAAGCAGTTTTCCAGTATTTACGTAATCATTTAGGAACTACCCCAAGGTTTCCATATGTTGCCGTGAAAGCTTTGATATGAAAGTTTCACATAAAAGTCAGATCTCAGACTCATCAGGGTGTGGGCAAACTAACAAGTACTACAAAATGACACTCAATTGGAGCAAATAGGTAAATTACAGTTTACTAAGCACAAAAAAGTACAACAACAAATGCATAACAGACAAAGTTGTCATTGCGGGCCATGACATCCCTTCCTGAAATAAATTACAGTCACACTTTTCTTAGTGTTAGCATTACAGATAAAATATGTTGCAAGGCTGATTTTATGTTGGGGGGAAATTGTAACGTTGACAATGCTTTTTAAATGTGTCATTATGTGAAAGTGAGACCTCAAGCAGAGTTTATTTCTTAAATAAAGTATTTAGGAGATGAACTAAGGAATCCTGGTTAATGTTAACCTAGCTTGTGCTACACCTACCTGTCAGAGATGACGGACATTCAGCCACTCTTTGGAAGGGATATCGAAAAAGTAGTTTGTTCCCTCTGCTGCCAGAGCTTACCAGTATGACGCTAATAGGGCTGGTTCTGTCGCCAGATTTGTACACGCTGTTTTGTGACTGACTGTACATGGATTGTGGGTCATCTGGTAAACCGGCTAATGGGTTGAACATAGTGCTAGCATTCTAGCTAACTTCACGTTAGCTGAGAGAATGCAAGCTGTAACCCTAGACCGAGCAGTAACGGTTAGCTGGTTGCAGGTGCATTAATGTCTGCCATACATGAATACTTGAACAAATAATACTTTAACTGGAATTAACTTGAAGGTCTGACACTGTTGTTCTCCCTACCGCACGTCCTGCTGCGTTTGTTTGTGTCACGTTGAAAAATGTCCGGATGGAAATGAGCAAGCGGCCAGAGGATCCCCTCCCATATCTGTCAGGGCTCCCCTAGTCAGTTAGTCTATAACGTAATTATTATTTTAATTATTAACTTTTAATTATGTCAGCTTTAACATTTCTCTAATTTAAAAGTACAAATTCTTCATTAGCATATTTTGAAAAGAATGTATGATATATATGGTTATAAATGCATTAATGTTTGGCTACATCACTTTACTGTAAAAGCTGGAAATGTGAAGCTAAGTTTAATGACTTACATCCTCATATTTATCTCATGATTTGAATCCATATCCATATCATTTAAAGTGCCATAAATAGGCTACAGCAGGACATTTCTTTCAAATTCGTGAATGGTGATATAGTGTCAATTTGAAATCAATTGCAGCAATCATAGTACAGTCTGATCAATGTAGGTTAAATTGAGCTCGAACGAGTGCATGTGTCAGTGGGGATAATGCAAATTGGTTTTACACCACATGAGCAAATAGTTGCATGAAATGGAGTTATGCAGCGGTCAGAGCGTGTGTGCGTCTGAGCGCCCCGGATTTATACTTTCTCGGTGATATGGATCATCATATAATAAAAAACACATCATTTACTTTTTCTTAAACGTATTTCTTGCAGATAAATTAATGTATAACAATGAAACGACCGTTATGTCGAATTGGTTATTCTCCTGAGAAATGATCATTTAAGAAACTGGACACCCATAAGCAGTTAGGCTATTCGTTTTTCATACAGACTATCGTGTTCTTTTGACCGCACTTAAGCAATTTATGTTTTCTTTTGTGTGATCTAGGCCCATATCTTGATATAAACAGATAAACAACCGCCAACATTTTAATATCCTCGGTTTCGGACACAATCTAAGTATTGCAGATGTGTCCTTTCCTTATCAATTTGGCAAAAGCGTAATACTTGGCCAACCCACTCTCTAATTCTATCCAATGATTGAATTGGATTCAAATCGCACATTTTGGGAGGAGTGAAACGGTTCTTTTAAAAGTTGCATCTGCTACAGACCAGCACACGACTTGTGAATCAAATCTAAAGCCGACAAAATGGTCGAATGGACAGACTTCGAGCGCGCCACCATCAAGGACATCTTCTCAAAGCTTGAGTATGATGTGGTGGGCCCTGCAACCCTTGCCAGGTCAGTCACATTTATTTATTTATTTATTGGTAGGCTATTATTTCACGTAAAAGAAATGCACAAAATAATTAATCTGTTTTTTTATTTGTACCCAGGTGTCTGGTCGTCTACCCCTGGACTCAGAGGTATTTCGGCAAGTTTGGAAACCTCTACAACGCCGCTGCGATTGCTGAAAATGCCATGGTTTCCAAACACGGAACAACCATCCTCCACGGTCTAGACCGGGCTGTGAAGAACATGGACGACATCAAGAACACCTACGCCGAACTGAGCGTGCTGCACTCCGAGAAACTGCATGTGGACCCCGACAACTTCCAGGTACCGTTGTGCAACTAATTTAATTATTCATATTCAGAGATGACCAACTTTTCATGTGGCTGATTTTGTCCTGATATTTGCTGTGTTGCAGCTCCTGGCCGACTGCCTGACCATCGTGGTTGCTGGTCGGTTCGGAAACACCTTCACTGGTGAGGTGCAGGCAGCTTTCCAGAAGTTCCTGTCCGTGGTGGTGTCCTCCCTGGGAAGACAGTACCATTAGAGCTGCGATGCAAGACCATCACATGCTGTGCTGGAAAACCTCTGTTTTTTTGTAATGTCTCAAAGGCATAAATAAATAAAACAAGCATAAACAACTTGTATCTTCTCCCTGTTTGTGTTAATGGTCAAACCAGAAACATGTCCATTTTTTGTGTGAAAACCTTTTACATAATGCATGGTGGAATAGGTTTTTTAAATACCCTTAAAGTTCCAATAGCCTTGCAAAAATAAGATCAGTAAAAGTAGGCTACTGCATTTTAATTACTGACTTTAAGTGCATTGGTATCATCAGCTTTACGCACTGACGACATTTTAAATTGTTACATTATGATGTATAATAAGGATATAGTGTATGTGCCAATATCATTATGACATTACATTTTTATATTATTTCTTACTGAAACGTCGTGGTGTAGAATAACCTTAAACGGGACGTCCGCGGGGTCTTAACAAGTATTAAAAGTTGATGAATCAATTTAGCGAAATGAAGGCTATTAAAAAGTATTAAACGGCATTTTCCAAGGTATTACATGTTGGCAGCTTGTTTGTCAATAAGTAGTATTAAATTGTCCAAACGAGCGTTGTATTTCTAAAAGCTTTGCCTGCATGCGAATAATTGCGTTGGCTGGGTGTTAGTGTGATTATTGTAGTTTATTTATGGCATCCCGCTTGGATTTTGACGTCATCTGAACAGGCACATCGCACGCTCCACTGGGAAGCTGATAGCGCGCCCTTAGGCGTCGTTACGGCCTGTTGTTAACAACATCGTCTATGGAATACAAAAGTTTTGCCTT
>NW_011353781.1:36566-59326 GCF_000735185.1 Notothenia coriiceps | reverse complement strand
ATCCTCAGAAAGGTTCGTTGAACATCAGATGGGAAAAACTTTTTCTTTAAAATCATTATTAAGAACTGGTAGATAACGGTTAGGCCAAAGTTGTGAGAACTTCCCTGCTTAAGCTGGGATAGTGAAGGCATGATCTGCATCCCAATTTCACACCTCATGCCAAAAACCCTAACCTATCCACCATGGGAGGGCAATGGTATTTAGTATTTAGCCAACGTTATGTTTTGCCAATCAGCTCAGGGAGAAGCGCACTGGTTCATGATTTTGGCATTCTCTTGAGAAAATATATTTGTGCACAGAATTCCTCGCAGAGCCGCTAGCTCGCGGAGAGAGAGCCAGTGCGAAAAGGACCTGTCTGTGTTGTTAAGTAGCACACAGTAAACTGCTGAAAAAGACCCTTGTGCGCTCACGTATTTAGCAACTCTTTAGCAAAATTGAAATAGGCCTTCTGTCAGGGTTTTGTGCTCTTTTATTCAGCAGTGAGAGCACAGGCATCAGATTCAGAGTTGTCATAAAAACAACAAAAACATCTACCTACTGAAAAATCCGTTAAATAGCTGAATGACGGCTATAAAGGAGTGTAATGAGCTTCTTCCCTGGCTTTAGTCACTCACAAGCAAAACAAAAATGTTAATCCAATCAGGACTTCTACAATTGTACATACTAAGCAGCCTCTGTGGGAGACGCACAACCAGCTTAACGGTGGAATTGATTGACATACAAGTTAACAAGCAAAAGCCCTGCATTGAAAAGGTTACTCGGGGGAATAAAAGCCTACAAAAGCTTGTAGTGTGACGCGTTTTCGAAGAGAAAGCTCCAAGTGAAGCAAGATAGTTTTGGGGATATTTAATAAATAAAATCATAACATAGTAACTATGGACAAAAACGGTCAACAGAAAAAAAAATGACAGGCACAAGCTCACCCTCTGTCATCCGCCCCACTGAAACAAGGTGGCTTAAATAGACAAACCACACCCACGTGACAGTTACCCGAGTGCCAACAAACAAATAAAAGGTGTCGTAAACAAAATAATAATAATACAAATAATGAATTCGGGCTAAGTAGCATTATGGGCCGGCCTACAGTTTAGCATCCAAAATATACCTAAGCTACCAAAAGAAAAGCTACTATTTATGCCAAATTGGCCGATTTCAGAATAATACGATATTATATTTGATTTATAATTATAGATGCATTCATGTGCTTTTCCAGCGGTAAAGGGTGCAGCTGAGTTTTAATTGACTTTGTATACTGGCCAGGGCTAGTGTGAATTTACTCCAGGTGTAACGTAAAGTCTGTTATTTAAGAGTTGATTATATTCACAAATTAATCCAAATCTTTTAAAGCTAAACTAAAGGTATTAAATAAATGTGGCGAGTAAAAAGTACACGATTTCCCCTGAACTGCTTAGTAGAAAGAAGCTGCAAAGTAGCCAGTAACATTGGAAATACCTAAGTAAAGCAACAAGGTATCTCACAATTGTACTTAACCCTTGTATTGGTGTTCATATTTTTGTTACTCAAGCCAGTGTTTGCTGGGCTTGGTGCGGAGGGGGGGGGCACCCGCTTGCCTTTGTGGGTCTTTCAAATTCACACAATCGAACTATGTTAAGTTAAAATACTCAACAGGCATGGTTTACTTTAGCCCTTTACATTTTGTTAGATCACATAATAGTGCCCTACTTTGTTTTTTTACCCACTGACTGGCTGGTCCGCGGCTTCGTCTTGTATAACTAGCTGATGCTCAATCTCATCCTCTTCTTCAAAGTCCACTGCTCAGACTCAGAATTCTCAGGAAATGTGATCCTCACATCTGAAACCTCTTCCTCTTCCTCTACATCATCATCAAATGGTTCTCTCTCTCTTCCAAAATTCATTTGCAAGCCCTCTGATGTTGCAGGCAGAATTCGTTTGGCCATCTTTATCCAGTTGTTTGCTGATAAGGACGGCCAAAGCTAGTGGTGAGCTTTATTTAATTGTGTCTGACCCAAATTTGCAGCTTGGATAGAGGTGTGAAAAAAAGAAAGATTGTTCCCGCACAAACATAATGGGGAATTGTTGAGTAGCAGACAGGTGTTTGGTGCTTTGAATTTATCACAATTTTGCAACTCCTTTGTGGGGAATTGGGCAGGGGCCAGAAAACACAAAAGTCTCACACACACACACACACACCAGCACACACACACACACACACACACACACACACACACACACACCACACACACACACACACACACACACACCACACACACACACACACACACACACACACACACACACACACACACACCACACACACACACACCACACCACACACACAGAGAGAATGCCCTGGACCAATGCCACACTTTGTTTGCCCCGGGTCACCCATACCATCTATGTAGATTCCCAACCTCTTTCCCCCAAGAGGCCCCCCAAATGACCACTGTTGGAAGATGCGCCCCCTCCCCCCACACACACAAGGGGGAACAGCGGCTAATAAAGTTTAAAAGACAAAAAAATGTTACAACTACTGTCACAACTGGACTGCATGCTGAAGCATTTTGTTAAAGGAGATGAAGCGTATTTAAGGAGCACTATGAGTGACTTTATGGTAGACTCAGGATAATTCATTGGTCCCGCCTTATGTTATGAAGAAATTATAGACACGCAGGTAAACAGTTCACAATATGGATAAAACTTGTAAAACACATACTCAAAGTAAAACGTGATGCCGATGTGTTTTATGTGTATTCAAAAGCCGTAAAATAATCTACAAAATGGAGGGAGACCGATCCTGGATCGGAGCAACTGTGACAAATAATCCAACTGAAACCGGCATGGACAATGACTATGTTTTAAAAATGCGCTTATCCAGAAAAGCCTGGTTTGGAAACTTTACTTTAGTTTTTATGCCTATAATAGCTACTAACTTGAATTTTTATTCAAATTAATTAATCAATAATTTTTTTGATTTTATTTTATTGTAGAGACAAGGCTTTTACTGACAATCATGTATTGCGTTACAATTATTTGTAAAAAAAAAAAATGTGATCTTTGGTTGGGAACCACTGCTCTATGTAATGTAAATGTCACAGAAAATGAGCTAAATAATGAAAAATACCATACAAGGGTGCAGTACTTGAGTAAATGTACTTAGTTACTTCCCACCTCTGATACAGATTGACTATGGCAATCAAATAATGGTATGGTTGTTTAGATTCTAAAGTTGCATGGCCTTCTCAAAATAGTATTACAAAGTAAACACTTTGCCTTCAATGCTCACTCTCAGTTGTTTCAGAAGTTCATTCTTGTGATTGTTTAGCAGAAGCAACATATTTTGAGTCAGTCTGTTATTAGCCCTTGAATTTAGTCGTGCAGAATACTGACCCACATTTGGGACTTCAGCTGAGGGAGAAGGCAATCAGGAAGTTATGAAAAAACAAAAACATAGGAAGTATGGATGTACTTGAGGGGAAAAACCTAATTCCTCTTTGGCTTATTTTTTTCATTATGATTTTGAGTGTCAACCTTGTGTTGAAATTAAGTACCTTTCCTTCAGATTGAGATACATGGTTTATAGACAGAGTCAGACAGGCTAATCTGCTTGTTTTGCTGGCAGGAAGGAGCCACTCGTTTCCCTCACCTGATCTACATGTGATTCACCTTGATGCTCTAAACTGTGTTTTATTGTAATTAATGCCAATTACTCTAGTATATTACTTAATTTCAATTTTGAGGCACATTGACTCGCCTACTTCCATTTTATGCTACTTAATACTCACCCCACTCTCAGAGGGAAATATTGTACTTTCTTTGTGACTAATTGAAGTTTAAATTATGTTATGCAGATTAAAATTAATCTAAAAATAAAACCACATACATTACAATATATTAGTATAGTGTACACTGCAAGCTGTAACAATGATGTACACATAAATGCATCAATACTTATAGTCCTGAAATATTTAGCCTTTAAAAGATTCTGAAAGTGGAAATTCTCCATATTAAGAACTTCTATTAGCGGTCCTATTTTGATGCGAATACTTGTACTTTACTCGATTGAACGCAGAACTTTTACTTAAGGTTGTAAAAAAGATCTGAATACTTCTTCCACACACACTTAGTGACAGTAGGCTGACAGTACCTGACAGGTAAATGGATGTATCTTACATTTCTCAAAAAGTCAACCCCTTACTTCTACGAGTTCACACCGGGCTGTTCTTACTTGATAATTGTGAACCTAATAGATTAAAGGCTTCTTGTCAAGCTTCCACGGTCAAGTGGTTTATAGGTTAAGACCGTGCACACAGGGCGGATCTACGGGGGGGGCAGCTGCCAGAATTCTAGGGTATCATGAGTATTTTCTGCTGTTTTATACTATATTTGAGTTTGTTTATCTGAACACCTTGTTTCTCTTGTGCATTAAGAACACTTGTGTTAGGGCATGATTTAACAATAAAAAGGTTATACAGTATAAAATACCACGTACTGTACGCCCTCCCAAGCCACCCTGGCATGACCTCTTGCCCCCCCTTTGCCACCCCATGTAAATTGTTCTAGAACCCGTACTACGTACTACGTACTACACACACACACACACACACACACACACACACACACACACACACACACACACACACACACACACACACACACACACACACACACACACACACACACACACACACACACACAAATGCATATGTACACACACAACAGTGGAAGAAGTATTCAGATGCTTTACTTGAGTAAATTATCAATGCATTACTGTCAAAATACTTAATTACAAGTTGAAGTCCTGCATTTAGAATCTTACTTTGGTACAAGTACAAAGGTATTGTGGTATCAAAGTAAAAGTAATCATTGTGCAAATTGCCTTTATGTGTATATAATTATATTTATATGTGACCTTTCTAGATAATATGGTTGCATCACGTAGTTATGTTGTAGACAAACAAAGTTCTGATTGACTTTTTGTAAAATACTTAAATAATTTCACTCTTTTTTGAGTTGCTCCACTAGTTTAGTTTTTAGAGATGTATTTTGTTAAAAGTAGCTTAAACTGTTTGATACATGTAATGGGGTAAACTTACATTGTTTCTCTTTAAAATGTAGTGGAATAGAGGTATAAAGTAGCACAAAATGGAAATACTCAAGTAAAGTGAGAGTAGGCCTACCTCCAAATTGTAGTTGAGTAGCCTACAGTCCTTGAGTAAATGTACTAAGTTACTTCCCACACACACATTACACATCAACATGTCATTTAGTGGGGTGCTATTATGCATAAAGCACATGCTAAAGATTACAATCACCCCCCCCCACTACAGGTTTCTGTCGGTTGTGCTCATGTGCTGCACACTGCTTATGCTGCTGCTCCTGCCGTCGTTAGCCGAGTATTGAGCTACCAGCTGACCTACTTTCTCTCAGCCACTCGGTCCTGTTTACAAGTCCCTGCCAGCGGAGGATGTGGAGTACAGTGCCTGGAAAATAGACAAACACAGCCCGCAACTAGCAAACACCACAAAAAGGGACATTTAGCTGGTGTGTTTTGTTGATAAATGAGGACTGTCAAAGCCACAGACAGCTCGCCGGCGATCAATAACAGCACGTTATTAACTTAGGCGTTGTTATGCAATGTAACGCTTTCGGTGCTCTCGTGGTGGTGACGTTAAACTGCTATGTTGTAGTTTAAAAAAAATGAACAGATTGGTTAAAGTTAAGTGTCGACCATTCTTTCTTCTGGACACACGTTTTCAAGGTAGGTGAGATTTAATGTAAGCTTTCAGTGTCGCGTTGTTATAACATCGAAGTTTACCAGCGTTTTAAAGGAGATGTGTTCGACAGCATGCTTAGCTTTTTTCAATCATGCTTACTCCTGTCAGACTGTTTAGGCTGAATATATTGTGTGTGTGGATTACGGGAGTCTTGTATTAGCAACGTTACAGGAGCTCTTGAATGCTGCTTACATGTTTTCAGCGCACAGTCATTCTAGTGCCCTCGTTACAAGGTTGAAATAACCCATTTCTTCCCCCCTTTTGTACCTCTGCTGATGGTGACATTCATGGTAAAACACTGAAGGGATTGTCAAACGTCAGAGAGCAAAATGTTAAATGTCACAGGAAAATAAATCCTTTAATAATTTCTCAACGGGTTTAGGTCAGGCTGATGTTAGCCAACCTGGCAGCTTTAAATCTACTGGAGTTCACATTTCTTTCACTAACCCACTGCTTTTCATTTTAGCCCAGTATTTTGGACTTCTCATTTGCACTTGACACAGTTTTATTACACAGAGGTCTACGGATGAAGTGTGACAAAATTACTTATTTACTATACTGGAAGTTAAAGGGTCATTGAGTGCACTCATTGGCCCACCCACTGTTTTTATGGTTAGGTGTGTAACCTATAGTAGCCAAGGGTTTCCTTATCAGTCAACAACAAAAATCCCACCAGAAATAATGCTTTTACAACTTACAATATTTGTTTTAAACATTTAGAATTGTCTATTTACCCCTTTGCATGTGCAAATATGCATTTTGTAAATAAATGCTAATATATTGATAGACAAAGGACCACCAGATGAATTCCTGATCACAAAGGTGTTGGACATCGTGATGTTATTATGTACTGTATGTATTGTAATATTTACCAATAATAAGCATTTATGGGTAAATTAAAGCAAATTAGTGAAATATGATTTCAAATTATTTGCGATGTAAGATCAAACAGGCGTATGTGTCAAATCAATCATTCCCATTTGAACTAAAACAATTGTCCAGCCAAGTTAATGTTTACCTGACAGCTCAAAACCAGCTGCAGGGGGAGGTGGTCCGCCAATGTAAACTTTACACACACAGACAGTAGCAGTCACTACTCCAGTTTAAAACTAGTCTACCAGCACAACAGCAGCATCACACTGCGAGCTCTTGAGCTGGAACCCATTGTATTTTTGAAGACTGTTGAAGCGTACAGGTAGCATTTTCTCACAAGCTTTCTGTCACCTGATTTATTAAGTGTGTATGTGTGAGCAATGGATACATAAGCTTGATAAACCCTCTAATAACTCTACTCTGAATGGTCAGCAGCACTTAATGAGTGGGTGTATTGTGTTATTCCAGATAGGGCTGGGTAATATATTGATATGAGACTGAATTTAATAATCAAACATTGCCTGTGTGCCGGTTTTCAAATCTCAATAATGAGAAACTGCTGCGAATATCTGAGCTGGTGAGACTGTTGGGTTCGAACCTTTATATATACAGTCTATGGTTCGAACTTGAAGTTTGAAGTGTCATCTTTACTGACCATTTCTGGTTTGTCGATTTCAAACTAGAAAGTATGCAATCAATATGGATTCTATGTTGAAATATATTGAGAAAAGGTTTCTGGAGGCAGAAATCCAGTATTGCCATTAAACAATTATTTTCCAGGTTTTGTTAACATTGCCTATAATTGCTGAATTTGCCTAGAGATATGAAGAGGTCAGAGGTTAGATGCAAATAAATTGTTCAAGCCAAATTCTAATATTTGGGTCATATGATAAACCAAAGTGCACTCAGAGAACGCAGACCTCTGCCAAAGCTATTTCCATAAGTAAAAAAGAATGCGTATATCTGTCTCTTGATACATAACAGCTCCAAAATGTAATATGTTCTTCCTTGGTCTATACTACACACTTCCAGCAAGTTCTATGAAAAGCGGGTCAGAAGTTTTTCTGTAATCCTGCTGACAGTTTAATATGGAGGTAATTATCTGCCAAGATAATAGAAGCAAGCTTGCTCAGTATGTCACAAGTGAACAAAGTAGGTCTCTTTGCTCTTTGGGCTTCCAATAGATTAAAGATAAACTGCACTAATGTGAATGAATGAATGAATTACCCAGTAAACTCATCAACACTTAAACAAGTCTGGGTGTTTAGCTCTTATCTGCTTCAAGATTTTGAAACTGTGTCCTTGTAACAAAACAGTGAGTCAGATCTGAATATAGTTCTCAGTACAGACATGCTGTGCATCCGATGAAAGTATGTGCATGCCATCCATATGGAAAAATCTATAATAAATCACATATGGCAGCAAATCGTTTTCAGCTCCAATCCTTACGTGCCGGGGCCGACAGACCACACCTCAATCTCTGATCAAACGGGTATTCTGTCTCTGAGGAAAATATCTGCTGTCAAGATCTCTCACCTGTTCCAAGGCTTCTACAAGCAATCGTTATCGTAAAGTTACTGATGGTTTCAGAAACAATCCGTATGATCAAAAAGTTTGCATCATTAACTGAGAGCCACACACAGGTGTTAGTAATCTCTAAAGGAGGATCTGACAGAAAGCATGACCTCATTTAATTTGAATCTGCATGAAAGTGGAAAGGTGCGGGGAAACAGGGTTTTTTCAGATGTCGTTTTTCTCAAGGCATTAAAAAGACTCTAAATATATTTAAAAATATGCACTGTGCTAATGCTGTTTGCCTGGTGAGTAGAGTGAAATTAAATATACAAAGGAGCAACATTATATCCCACAACAAGCTATAGGGTGAGGTGTGAGGTTCGGTTGGTGACAGCAGGGGCTTTTCCTCCATTAAACTTTAAAAGAAAGGAAACCTACACTGCCTGCAGAAAAACACACAGTTATTCCAACCCCGCATTTCCTGTACGTTTAGTAATAAAGCAATTTCTTGTCAGAGTAACAGTCTCCATCCTTTTACAGCCTGCTTACTTCCTGAGTTTACTCATGAACTTGAACTTCAGTGTACTGACTGTCATGAATTCAGGTTGCTGGTTAAAGGCTTTAAGTACCGCCTAAGGCACAAGTGTAATTAGACTGGTGTTTTTTAGAGGTTAACCTTGCAAGGTGTGGTAGGTTTAACCTCATTACTTTAGAAGAATGCTGGTTGTATGGGAGGTTTTGTTTTACACAGCTTTGCAGAGGCAATACGTATAGGTTAACGTTGCATGCGCTATTCTTGATGCACTGAAAATAGCTTTTTTTCCCTATTCAAATTTTTTTGTAGTAGGCTAAATTGTATTACAAGCGTGGATTTATTTGTTATATGTTGCTTAAATTAAAATGTGTTTCTCGTTTTGTCAATACAAAACGCCTATATTTTTCATTTTGTTATTCTATCAACATTTTATCATACATTACAGTTCTATATGAGATAATTCTCAAGCTGAAATCAGTAGTTTGGCAGTAAGTGAGTAGAGCAGAGCAGTTATTGCAAGTGTGTCTGAATAAGTGTTAGTTTTTCGCTCAGCAATTGCAATTTTCTTTGATGCTGATCATGAATGTCATGATCAATTTCGGAAAAATCTTAGTGACCCAATTAAATAATAGCTCAGATTGTCTTTAACAATTAAGAGCTTGAGTCCTTGGCAGTTCAACCTCCTTTGGCGCAATGTTTTCTCCCTGCTGCTTTCCATTTGAATGGGTTTATGTGGATGGGAGGGAAGGAGGAGGTGTCGTGTTGTTAACAATAATTAAGACTCATGGAAAAGTGCGTTTCATTATCCTGGTTTGTGCAAGTCATTCCTATCTTCTATGAAAGTAAGCCTGTGGGAACATTTGAGCAAAACTGTGCACAGCAGAGACTGGTGGTTTTAGAGCATAAAGTAGCATTTAGATTTTAAATGAGCCTTAGGTCAGAGTGACATGATTTTGGTTGAACTGTTTCACTCTTCTGAATTCTGTAATTGGCCATAAAAGGGGGCATTATTCACTGTTTTCAAATCCCTTATGAGTGCAGGAATTTCAGTGACGATGCAAACCAAAGATGAAACTGTACACATGTATTTTTGCCTTTAAAGACAATCTAGGGATATATGTATACTTTTTCTTTAGCAATAAAATGTTTATTGTGGTTAACCCTAGACATTATCAGCAAATGGGGTTTACATCTGCCCATGTGATGATGTGAATCGTATTAAACTGAAGTCTCTGAAATCAGCTGGCTGTCACGCTCCTTGGAACACTTGAGATGCAATGCCCTGCGTTTTTTGGGGCCAGATAAGCATTTATTCTAGAGTGACAGTGTTGAAAGGTGAAGATCGAGGGGATGACAGGGATCGCAGGGAGCCTGTACCTGCCAGCTCTAACCAGAGCAATCTCCTGCTTTGTCACTTGAAATGTACCTTTTTTCCAATTAGATTGTACATCCTTTAATCCATTAGCTATACCTGCTTATCCTATTGAGGTTTATTGGAGCCAATCCTTGCTGACATCAGGCAAGAGACTGAGTACACCCTGGACCGGCCGCCAGTCGATCACAGGGCAGAGGCACAGAGTATTCAGGTTTACAATACATCACTCTGAAGTTAATATTCCTCCTCTGACAATGGGTTTCAAATGTATTTGAAATTAAGGAAAATACTTAAGGATACATTTCCTGAGTTACACCACCAAATTCACTTTACCTACCAACTGCAATAATACCCTTGATAAACAATTAAAACATTTCAGGACAAAACAAACGTATACTACTTTAATCGAGGCTAAGGGAAAGTAGTGTTTTCCGACTGAAAACACTACCGTTAAAAGTGGAAAGGAGCAAAATGGAGTGTTGTTAAGACTATTTCAGACATATGGTGCCTGAGATGATGCATGTTCTGTTCACCACATAAAGACACAGAGGCGATGTATTAATATCTGTAGCTAAATACTGTCTTCTGTTGTTCCATTACAGTAGACCAAGGCTCCAGAGTGTGCGTTCTTAGTTAAATCCATAATGGATGTTGTCTAACCTTGACAACAGAGGATGTGAAGGAGGTGGCTGTTCCACTCTTTATTTTCTTTGCTGGGTTATCAAAAGAGCTTTCTGCCTCAGACAGTTTTCTAGGTCAGGGGAGCACCTCCTGTGAAAAACACTTCTTTAGTAATGAAGTACTGTAACCAGGTAGTTGAAGATTGCTAGTGCACTTTACATTGCATTATTAATGGTTACCCAACAATAGTAAAAAAAAAAGATGATTGGAGGTTGTATGTCCCAAATGTCACCTGCTTATGTTTTCTTGGGTTAAATAACACAGCTCCTCTGCTAAATGACCACTTTATACCAACATTACAGGATGCTGTAATCCATTTTGTGTGTCTTTTCCCCAGGATTTGGCGTTTCTTTGATGGACTTGAGAAGGCGGTGGGCAACTGGTCCGTGAGATGTTTTTTCCAAAAGGGTGCTCAGACGAGGTCAGCGCGGATGGGACTAATGAGATCTGAGAGCGGGCCTGGCTGGGGACAGGAGTGAGCATGGACAATCTTTCTGACTTCGGGGGCACCTGTCCATCCACACACAGGGAATGGGAGTGAGTATCCAAACTAGTTCACTCGGTGATCTCTATTGTTCTTCTGTTACACTGGTAAATATAAAAGGTGACAAAAACCTGAGCTGGGATACGTTGGGACCTTTATTTCCTTCCACGAAAGCTTTATTCAAACTATAATTTTAGCCGTTTTCTGATGCACAAAAACAAATGTTTTCTTTTTAATTATATGGAACACATCTCTTGCCTCCTAAAGTATTTCGTCTATGATCCTTAGAAGTACCTCTGGCTTATAGACCTAAAGTAAAATAGCTTTTGTAATTTTCTCCTCGAAATTATCTCAATTCCTCCTCTTTCACTATTTCATATTTCAATGGTAAGCTAGATGACAATGTGAGTTCACTATTAATTAAGGAATAGATCAATTATAGTAAACAAGTGTATGGGTGAAAGGGATTTCTAAAAAGGATCCTGAGAAATGTTTTGCAGCCTACATTTAAAATGTACAGCACCACAAGACACAAGAGGAAATGTTAAACAAGTGTTAAAATACATTCCAATAATTAATTCAGTAAATGAAAGCTCCTTACAATCGAAATAATCGGTGTCATGCTAATTGTGTAACCCCCCAGCTATATAAATATAGATATATTGAGTATAAAGTACACGTTGAGTTGCCACCTGCAAAGCAGGGAACATTTCTCACAGATGTGATCAGAGCACTTACATCTGCGGGATCTGTGATAATTTCTAAACGACAGTTGGAAATGTATTTATTTACATTGGCTAATTACAAGTGTTATTCTTATTATGTTTTTTTTTTTACTAATTCTCTAATTCTAATGATCTTCTTGTTTTTAAAGGTACATCTCTCATGTCTTGTATAAAAAGTCCTCATAAGAATAAATCCTTATTATTACTCTTTTTGAATATTGATCTAATACATGCAGAGTTACACCCACACATAGAAACCAGCAACCATTATATTTCTGACTTCTGCTTGCTTTCAGTTTCCATTATGCACTGCATCTCATCTTTCATTGAGAAAAGCCTTATGCCCCTCATGTATGAGCGTGGCTTTTTGAATGCTCTGGACACACCAATAGCTCACTGTGCACATGGAACAAAATGTGGTTTTACCATTTGTCATGTGTATTTTCAAATGATGGTACCTCATTACTCATGTAGGAAAATATATTTTAAATTAAAAAGCGCAAAATAAATCTAAATCCTAAAGTAGCTTCAAGGGGTTTTTACAATCTGAACAGCATACAACAGCCTCAATCCTTAAACCCTCAATTTGGATAACATTAACTCCCTTTATAGAAAGGGGAAAAAAGCGGGGAATCCTGAGGAACAGAGTAACTGCATATATCTAGACAATATTACCATGTAGGTATTGCAATTTATAAATAAGAAACAGACATCTTATGTGGTCTATAAATACATAAAGTATAGAGTTTGAGGCAGGCCTTAAACTCAAACCTGAATCTTTAGAAATGGAAACTCTCTGGACCTAACTAAGAGCAGAAGTTTGGTGGCACTCCTTAGAGTTGTAATCTGTAATATGCTGTAGTAACATGCACAGAGTAACTCACAACTGGCCCTATAATTCAGGTTAAAGTCTTATTTGTATAGGCTTTATGACTTTATGATTATGTCTATTACCATTGATGAACTTGTGACAGATTATGAAAGTCCGCCCGTGCTGCCCCGGCCACAGATAGTAAACACCTACTAGCAGTAATGTGTGAAAACAATAAGACTGGCTGCTGGTAAACCCTCTGCTCTGTGACACAGCAGGAGGTTGCATACATCAAATGTGATTCCACATGTTGAACTTGCTGCCATATTTCCTGCTATGATCAAACAGTGTGAGCCTGAGTGTGCATGAACCAAAAATAGGAAGTTTGCATTTATGACCCGTTAAATAACACAGAAGACAAACAAGGCAGCTCATCTGGGTTACCGGGTTATTTGAACAGAATCGTGGCACTATATTTAGTCAGTGGGATTACAGTGTGTCTCTGTTTATATCCTTAATTTATCTGACTAGCAGACACATTATGAAAAATAACAGAAGATACAGCACATGAACCAAGTGATTGAAGAATTCCATTGAGCTGCTTCGGTTTCAGTGTCCTAGCACCGAAAACACTAGGACAAGTAAATGCTTTAAAGGTCTATTGTGAAAGGGTGAAAAATGTATCATGACAAAATGTAAATGCTATTATCTGATGGCCCTTTTAAATCATCAAATATTTGACATTTGTCTTGTCCCCCTGTGTTTTCCAGCACCAACAGCTGTGTGGACGATTTAATGGATGAAGATGAGAAAGACAAGGCAAAAAGGTATTTAATTTTTCATTTATTTCATAAAGGAAGTCGGTAATATCTGAGTAACATACAGGATGTTGTATTAATGATTATTACTAAATTCACTTTTAGTTTCTCTGTCTGCCTGGAAAACTTGCATCTTTTGTGAAAGTCATCCTTTTAAAAAAATCTTAAAGCCTAATCTCATGTCATGGTTAAGAATGAAATCCATGGAAATTCAAGTATTTCCTAAATAGATTCAGGTAAAACTGCGCTCATGAGTGGTAATTACTTCTTTGTCACCTCTTGCTCCTCCTTCACGCATTTCTAGACATTCAATAATTCTCAATGTAAGAGCACCAGATATAAAGTTATCCGCTGTATCACTTCTTTCTTTTAGATTTGTATTAAAAATATATATTTTCTATGATTGCTGACTGTCATGTTGGGGAAGCTTTGTTGAATCTTTACAAATGAATATGTCCCGCTTCCCTCAAGATACCTTCTTCCGACTAATTTGGAATTCCTGGAATTACATTTCTTATTACATTAACCTTGAATTCACTAAATGATACGTATGAATGTACCATCTCAGATTAGTCGATCTCAAATCACAACCTTTTTCTTGTAAAAGCTGAATTAATAACTTCTTGGTACAGAGGGAATCCAACACAAGCTGACTGACACACCACTTTTGAATTGTTTCCGCTACATATCTAACGGACGGGAAGCAAAAGGAGTATTCCTTTGGAGTTGTGTTTTTGACCACCTTTTGTTCCTAATGTAAATGTAAATCCAATATTCTCAACAAAAAAAAAATATCCTTCAGCTTTCTAACATCGTCTTTCTGCTGTTCGCCATGTAACGCTTTCACACTACTTTGCTAAACACTTTTAATACTGCTCTAAAATTAAGTGTGGCTGTGACCACGTTTAGGGCCATAGCTGATGGAAGCACATTAGGAAGGATATAAATAAAAAAATAGGCTGTTCAGTTAAATAATGTGTTCTGTATTATACCACTCTTGTCACTGGTTGATCATCTATTTTAAACAGTTTTTATTATTCCATCCATCTGCAACCAAGTGTGTCCTTGCACTCTTGGCTAGCTTTTATTTGGTAAAGCGCTGAACAATCTGACAAGGATTTAAATGTTGAAGAACAGGTTCTTCATTGGCTTGCCTTGAGATTTCACTGATCTGTGTTCTCTCGGGTGGACTTCCGCAGGGCGTCTCGTAACAAATCGGAGAAGAAAAGAAGAGACCAATTCAATGTGCTCATCAAGGAGCTATGCACCATGCTGCAGGGCCAAGGCCATCCGCGCAAGATGGACAAGTCCACCATACTGCAGAGGACTATTGACTTCCTGCAGAAACAGAAAGGTATGAAGGTATCGCATGGTCTATACAGCATCCAGGCTTAATTTGGGAAATGTTCAAGGACTGTATGAGGATGGTTTTTACTTTCAAACTTTTATACATGTATTATTACGTAATTATTCTCACTTAATCCTTTTCTTTTTCAGACATCACTGCACAGAACGAAACCTGCGATGTGAGGCAGGACTGGAAGCCTTCGTTCCTCAGCAATGAGGAGTTCACTCAGCTGATGTTGGAGGTAAGGCCCAGGAGGAACAGCCTGAGTCACTTTAGCTCCAACATTGATTTGTGTTATAAATAAAGCAGGAAACACTCTCCCTAACTTTAAAGCTACATTGGCACACTAAATAATTAGTAATGCATATAACTATTACAGATGATGAGATGTGGAATGGTAAGCATTCTCATTTACGCCTTCACACATTCCTTTCTCCTCCTTACAGGCCCTCGATGGTTTCCTAATAGCGTTAACTACAGACGGCAACATCATATACGTATCTGACAGTGTGTCTTCACTCATTGGCCATTTACCGGTAAGTGAAGTAGCCGAAACTACTTTTACTCTATTGCTAAAACTCATTTGTTTTCTGCTCTAATCCTTTTGTATTTTTTGTTCCCAAAAAACAAAAAAAGAGAGTTTGAGCGCTTTCTTTCAGGGCTGTTAACCTTTATCGTGTTAATGAGAGAAAATGTATTTGATCAATTACTGCATGTGCTGGTTTAAGTCTGCCACAGGCGTAGAAATGGCGTTATCCTCCTTTGTGAGAATCATGTGACCTGTTGTGCTGCATTGTTGCGTAAAGGCTTTAAAGACTGACCGTCATGCACCTCTCCTTTTTCACCAGTCCGATATGGTGGATCAAAATATCTTGAATTTCCTCCCGGAGCGGGAACACGGGGAGGTGTATAAGCTGCTATCATCCCACATGCTGGTGACTGACCCCATTGCTGCTGAATTTCTTGAAAGTGAGTACCTGTCGTCTGGCTCCTGATTGTTTCCATCACCAGGTAGCGTCCCACATCAGGAGTTCACAGGTTCAGTATGTTAGAGCAACACTGTGTACATAACACTCTTTTCCCGGTTAAGGTCTTTATATTTAGAGCAGGTTGCTGAATTTAGGTCTGACGTTTATTGGATTGCTGATATATGATTAGCCTTTTTTGCTAATTATAGGGGCTAGCTTAGTATCATAGTTAAGACTTTAAATCACTGTTATGTTCACACAGTAATCTAAAGGAATGTAGTATCTGGAGCTCAAGACACTGACCTTAATCCCGCGTTACTGTTGGACTTGTCCCAGGAAAAGAAACTTGCGAGAAGCTCATGTCTCTCCCGATACTTAGAAGTCTAAATAGCGAACAGTCCCAGACCATGTCTGGAGCCATTGTGACGTCTTTGCCACATTTAGAAACTTGTTCGTTTTGACAAGGTTGGACGTTTTATGTAGGTTAAAACTCAGCTGCTTCATTAAATTAAAAAAGAACACTCAGACTATTAAGGGCAAACATGTCCCATTAAAAAATATATTGATCCCACCACCACAAAGATGGTGTTTCAGATCTGGTTTCAATATTTGACTTTTGACAATGTTCCCCCAGATTGATTTTGGATTTTTTGTCCTTTGGGTCAAATACTTTAAATTTTCCAAGTGAAAATAAAAATTCCCACTAGCATGAAGTTCACAAAAAAAATCACTACAACAATGGCACATGTGAACAAACTGAACATTTAAGGGTTCAAATTCTGGAGAATGTATGAATATTTTTTGAGTTTTGATCAGAACTGATGTTGGTTAACCCATTTAACTCAGGAGAAGGGGTATTATCTAATTTTAAAAATTTGTTATGCAGGTATGTTTGTCCTCTAAGGACATCAGAGCAATTTCTTTTAAAGAGAGGCACAAGGTTTAAGTGAAATAATTGATTATAACGTAAAAAAAAAGCTGTTTTAATGAAAATAAAACGTGCTGTTTTTCAGGTGAGGAACATATTGAATTTTGCTGCCATCTAGCCAGAGAAAACATTGACCCGAATGAGCCGGTTGAGTACGAGTACGTCAAGTTTGTTGGAGATTTCAAATTCCATAATAATGGTAAGGCCTTTTATTTTCTTCCTGTTTCAATGTATTCCAGTTCTTTAACATTAATGTCGTTTTATGTAAATACTCATAATTGACTGAAATGGAGAGAATCGATATATTTTAAAAAGTAAAATGGACCAACCCATGCTTCTCGTCCTTGTCATGCAGTGCCTACGTCTTCTTGTAACGGGCTGGATTTGACGTTACCAAGAAGCCTGCAGACGTCTCTGGAAGAGCAGGTCTGCCTCATCGCTACAGTACGATTAGTCACTCCGCAATTTCTAAAGGTAAGACCAGATCCAAATTCCTGTGCTTTTCTTTTCCCCGCATATGTTGCATTTTTGGCATCAATTCTTTCAGATGAATAAAACAGGTGGTGCTGGTGATGATGATAATCAAAATGGTCTGTGGTCTAATGGCATGAGTGGGAGCACACATTTTGTTACATGCAAACTCCATTGTTACGAGCACTCTGGAGACTTCTCTTTGCACATTGTGTCCTTTTTCAACTGATTACATCATTAGATTACAGATGAATCCTCCCAAATGTGCTCTCTAAGAGGACATCTGGACAGTCATTGAAGTAAATTGAAGCCCTGAACCTTTCTGAGGTCTTTAATGTTCAGATCAACTCAGATCAAACTTAAAAGAAAAGTAAGATAAAGCTAAAGACTAAAACATTGAGACTCTATCCCAGAGGTCGCGTTAACCGAATATATTCCGTCTATGACGGAATTTTTTTAACAATGACGGAAAAATCTGAAAGCAGTCCGTCATTTTGACGGATTAGAACAAACTCAGAACAGCCCCAAAGTTTCCCCGCAGCAGGGCTCCGGTGTTATGCCGTGTTATGGATGCCCGCCAAAAAGGAAATGATATCGTTTCCAGACCTAACTTTGCTGTACAAATCATTGAAATGTCTGGGGGTTTATGCTTTACGCTGTGGCACGCTCCCGTGAGGTGCAGTGGGCATACATAGCACACGGGATAACACCGGCGCTAACAATTCACGAGCGAGACACAGACACAGATTTGCCAGATGGAAGGACTGTTACAGTCAAGTCTGGACCATATGACACATGGAATATTTTTTCCCTCAGACACAAGACACATACTCCCTTTAATTTGCAGTTATTTTTAACTCCAAACCTAGTATATTTTTCACAATTCCTCCCACAGAGTACTTTAAGTTGTCACATGCGTTCACCAAATTCTTAAATGTTAAAGGTTACAGCTTTAAGGCGTTGATGAAATAATACAAATACGATGACATGTAAAAGATAAGCTGAATTTAGTAGATTCAAATGCTCTAACGAGTACTTAGACAAAAATAACATATTATAGGATTGGTAACTGCTTTCTTTGCTATAAAAGCCCATAAGTAACATTCTCTGTATTTTCTGTTCAGGATTTATGTAATGTGGAAGATCCTTCTGATGAATTCACATCCAGACACAGCCTTGAATGGAAGTTTCTGTTTTTAGATCACAGGTAAAAATATATGTATGATGTCTTCTCCTATCAATAATCAACATTATAGCTTCTTTTTTATACTTTTTTTTTTTCTTTCTCACACCTATTTTATCTTCTTTTTTTGGATCTTCAAGGGCTTCACCAATCATAGGATATTTACCTTTTGAGGTTCTTGGCACTTCAGGCTATGATTATTATCATGTGGATGACTTGGAGCTTATAGCTCAGTGTCATAAGCAGCGTGAGTATTTCTGTCACTCGTCTTTTATAAACCACCCTCAGATGAAAATTGGTTTTGGTTTACATTCTTTATTTTCCTCCACAGTAATGCAGTTTGGAAAGGGTAAATCCTGCTACTATCGCTTCCTGACCAAAGGACAGCAGTGGATTTGGTTGCAGACTCACTACTACATCACCTACCACCAGTGGAACTCCAAGCCTGAGTTCATCGTCTGTACGCACACTGTCGTCAGGTAGGCCTGTTGGTTTAATCCTGGAGTATAAAATATATACAAAATAAAAGTTATAAGTAAAAACATATACATTTTGTTTCATTGGATTAGGGAAGTATGTAATGCACCGGCTGTTTGCAAAAAAGTTAAATTTACAACCGTGTATTTGGGTCACTATAGATAAAACAGAATTTTACTTGGGATAGGGTTTTATTTGCAGAGAAAAAACTCAGAATTGTGCACATTTTCAAATAATAGAACAACAGTATTTGAATTTAAATTGAGTCCCAAATGTACGAGAAAAAAGAAATGGGACATTTTGCGTCTTTTCACCAAAAATGTACCCATTTTAGTTTTTACCCCCCTGCTCTATATATTTTTGTTTTCAACCCTAAATTGCCATAATACAGCATTGTATATATTTGAAATACAGCACACTTGTAAAACAATCTCATTTTCGATTTTATTTTTCAGTTATGCTGAAGTGCGTGCTGAAAGGAGGCGAGCGTTTCGCTTTGAAGAGCAGTCTCCACCTGGAATCGCTCCCTCTTCAGTGAAGGTAACAGACATGGGTCCTTCTACGAACAATCAGCAGCTTTTCAAAGGTCAGTCTGTATGTCAGATTCAGATACTGAGCATCCCTCTGTGTTCCAGGCTCAGGAGCTGTACCTGGACATCTGCTCCACTCTGAACCCTCCGCGGGACAGAACGAGCGGCGCACGTTCGGTTTCCTCCCACAGCTCCAGGAAGTCCTCCCCCACAGCAATGTCAGACTCCGCATGTGAGTCATCCTCTGCTCCCCAAAGTGCTGACTCATTCAGCAGCAGGTGAAAATGTACAGAAATCCTGCTCTTATATAGCTGAACGAATTATAGCTTTTTTTATTTAACTGAAAGCAAGGAATTATCTGCTGTTGCAAAACCGTTTTAATATTTTCCAACCTGAAAGTTGATCTGAAAATACTTCTGTAATCTAGCAGAACAAAGTCAATAAACCACCTACCTTTTTATACTGCATGTGGGTGACGAATGCACCCATAATGAAATGTTTAAAGGCTTACTTTAGCGCGCCCTGCTTGTGTGAGCCTCCAGTCTCACTGTTCTTCCACCCACCATCTAATGTACTAAAACAATTTACTCCCATCTGCGTGTTTATGAACAATTGACAGCTGCAGACTCATTACAGACGCTGTTCATAAATATAGCTGCTGCTGCTCTCTTACCACAAATGAAATAACTCTCACTATTTCCAAAGATATATTCATGCAGATGGTTTTTCTTCGCTTCTCTTTTCTGGCCGACTAGGATCAAATAAATTATGAATGAACAGTGTTGTTACTTATCAAACCACAAAAGGAAATGCATTATACAATATGTTCTGCCTTGACCATAGTGCCTCTTCAAAGGAGGAATCGACAGTCCCTTTTTAAAGAGGATACATAATATCCTGTTTCCACTTTTGTCAGGGTCACCTATTACGCAAAATCCACTTTTTCATGTCTTTTCTACATAAACATGTGTCCCCTCTGTGTAAAGAGATTCTGAAAGTTTCAGGAAAAAATATTTGCTCACTTTTTGATCCATTTATATAAAAACCTGTCTGAAAATGAGCTGATTAGATTTTGGCCACTTTATGATGTCATAACGATTGTTTGGCCAATAACCAACCAAGGTAACCCCCCCCCCCCACCTTATCACCTGAATCTCCTCCTAGAGCACCATTGGATTATTTTTAACCAAATATCTCGTGGAGAGGCGTGGGGAATGGCTCCTTATTTTCATCTAAAGTAACAGACAGAGCAGGGCCGGTTTTTGGCATAGGCGACCGCCAGATCTGAGGGGGCGCTGCGCTGGTAGCTCTGGGAGGGAAAAATGTTTTTTTGACCGTTGGCGCTCATCCTAATTTTCGGCCTTGATGTAACAATATTCATAATTAAGTAAATGTAACACCCTTTTCACCGCCCACGGCCGCGGTTACCACGTTTCAATTTGGCCCTGCACGAATGGGCCGCTGTAAGTGATGGAAATGGGGGATGTTGGCTTATCAGGCCCCGGGGCCCGCGGCAGCTCACAGCCAAAGTGCGAGCGAGCGCGGAGAGGAGAGGAGAGAGGAGAGGGTGCAGCCGGTAGCGCAGCGCCTGTTGTTATTAGCATCTGTGCTAGCTGCTCTAAACGATATAAGAAGTAGCATGTTCTACAACCAGGGAGGAGGAGAGCTCTCCTGTCAGACTGAGAGGCTCAGTGAGGGAAAGGACTCCTGAGTGTTTAGTTTAACTTTTAGTCCAGAGTTAATCCAGTCCGTGGGTCCAAAACACTTTTGACTCAGCAGATTTATCGTACAACACAGGCACTCCCTTTATAATATCTGGGATAAAAGATTTGAATCATAGTTCAATGTCATAGGCTTAACTATCAGACAATAAACCAAAAATATTGTTTAAAACTGAGAAACTTAAAAAAAATATGCATAAATCACCACACGAATAAATGTAATGCTTAACTAGTAAAATAAGATACGAAGATGAAAGCGGCCCCTGAAGCAGAGGCCCAATCCAAACGCTCGCCCCTCACCCTGAACCCTACACACTACCCCCTAGGCCGTTGCGCATTCGCGCGTTTGCGCATCCGTATCGGCGTGCGTTCGCACGGCAAGCGGAGGTCTGCCACATTAAGCGTGGCTGTTCCACAACGCAAACAGTGTGGGAGCGGTGTGCGAGGGGGAAGTGTCGCTATCAAGGCCATGAAAACAGCGAGTCTGCATCGGTGGCTGACGTTGAGACCGGTCTCTACCTGACCGTTGCTCGAACGCTGTGTGGTGTCCAGTCAGGACAACACAAGCTGTTAACAAGTACCGAGTTACAGCGAAACATTAGCTGATAAACTCGCAATGTTAAACACACTCTCATGATCAACCTCATATGTTTTTAACGTTAGGCGATCATACCATGGTGGTTTCGTCTAGAAAAAGGTAAATGTGTGACATTGCTTATTATAAGGTTTTGTATCAATTTACAGGACTGTTGCCACAAAACTAAGAAGCTTCATAAACCATCAGGTTTAAACTAAAAGAGCTTTTACCAAAAAATTAACACCATTAACACGCTGTTTCACTTTGACCTGCACCGTTTCAACTTAATTTGTTCCTGTGAAAGAAGCATGGTGATCTGAAGTTGTACTAGCGCTTAGCGGGCATTTGCCTGTTTCTGGCGGAGACGCAGGGGGGAGTTTTGTCCCAACACCGCTTGCCGCTGTATTCAGTCCTCGCATGTAAGGAGGAGCCTCATGTGTCACTCGCGTCACGGAGGGTGAGCTCTGTAAAGCGGTAGGATGTCAGGGTAAGGCGTAGCATCAAAATTTGAAATGGGGAATTTTAATTTGAAAAATCTAATTTTGGTGGCTGGCATTGGCATTGTGTTCGCAATTAAGCAATGAACATGACTTGTTGCAAAAGTTTTGAGGAATTCCAGTTGGATTTAGGGTGCGACTTGAACTTTGAACTTTGTGAAATTTCGACAAAAAAATTGTCTTAATGCCAAAGGTTGACCTCCGGAAATGTGTTGAGTACAGTGAATTTATATCAGTCAACATGTTCTATAACGGTAAAAAGGTTGGTTTGCCTTTGGGAACTTGGGCATTTCTCAGAATCAATATTCAAGATTTCTCCATTCATTTGTTTATAGACAAAAATTAATGAGCTCAAGCTGGCGACTTGTTCAGCGTTACTGAGTTTTTGTGCAAGCAGTGACTGGATGTCAGCACACACACTTATAAAGTTGTAATATGACTTTTATTGTTGACACTCAATTAAAGAACCAAACCCTGAACTTAAACT